>NC_143165.1:19452881-19755911 GCF_047325235.1 Durio zibethinus
TCTAGAATAAAATTAAACTAAAAATTTTATGGAGAGAGATATTGTAATAAGCTAGAAAGAAAAAGAAAACACAAATTTAATACTTAGTTGAAGATTTGGAGTCTTGTTAAGAAAGTTAATTTAATTTTTGTTAATTTTACATGACAGTTATTTAAAGCTTGTTATAAATCTCTAACTTAATTTTGAGAATTTATAAATAACGATTTATGAATATAATAAATAGAGAATAGTAATGTATTTTAAATTATTTTAAATTACAATAACATATAAATTTAAAATTTAAAATCGCAAAAAAATAAATTAATAATTTTAATTTAGAGAGTTTAACTTAAATTTATTTAATATTGATATATACATACAACATTTTAAAAAACTTTTGGAGGCCTTACCCCATTGGTTCCAATGAAGAGCTACCATTGCTCTAATGACAAGTTGATATAGCACTAACACATAAATTATCAAATGCAATTGTGCATAGCAACATTATCACATTAGCAAATTTTATTTTTTAAAAATTTATAACATCACATTCACAATGCTAAGTGACATTGTCACATCATCTTATACGTAGATACTTAAATTTTAATGATTAAATCAAAAAATTTAATAATTAAAAGATTATTTTAAAAATACGACCATAATTAAATAAGTAATGATGTATTTAAAAAAAAAAACTTATGGGTGATTTACAACCATGTTTTAAGGTTTAGATAACATGAAATCAATTGGTACCATTCTTTGGATTGCTATTATGAGGGTATTATAACATTTCTCATACATAACAGTATTCATGAATCTAATTCTAATTTCATAGATTAAAATTTATCTTTTAAAGATATCCAAGTTAAACTTGGAATATCTCTTTAAAAAAAGATAAATTCAATTAGGTGATCAATCAAATTTAAATAAAAAAAATTGATAACAACTTCATATTTGTATCTAATGATTAAGTTCACGAATCATACACATTATGACAAGTTAATGGTTGAAGAGGTGGATTTTGTACTTTTAATGGTCTTTGAATCCTTTATAATGACAGCTTCCTGCAAATTATAAAGCTACCACATGAAAGGTGAAGGTAGACCTGACAATCTCAAACATGACACGGTGACATGATATAAAAACGATATGAATAAAAGACATAAAAATGACATGATTTAAAATTTTAACAAAAATCATAAATAGATTTAACAAAACAAAAAAAAATTATATTTTCGTATAGACACAACTGTAACACGTAATTTTTATGTAAAACAAAATATGATTATAAAAATTATCAATATTTTACATAATATAAATACACGAATTATCGCGAATGGATAAAGTATGCTATAGTCATTCATTTCAGGCACCAATATGACTTCCGGGCCTGAGTTTTCGAGTGAAACATTATTTGATTTGGGTTAATTAATGTTCAAATGAGATAGTTCCGTTGAGGAATAGGTATTTGTTAAGTCTTAGTATTACCAATATTTACAGAATTACTTAAATGAATGTCCAAAAATGAATGGTCTATCAAGCCTTTATAAAAATGAAAAAAAATTTATATGATTGATTAATTATGATTGTATTTTTAAATATCATTAAATTATTAAAATTTTTAATTTAATTATTAAAATTTCATTAAGTGTTTTTTTTTTGCCACATAATCATTAATCTCTAATAGCAGGCGACAAAACAATAACATATGTAATGATTGGCTGTTTATGAACTAGTTATACCTATCGTTTTTTTTCTTAAATCAATATTAACAATGCAATTTATCTAATGATAAATTTAATCCAAATTAAATATAAAGTTATGACACAATCACAACCATTAATCTTTAATATAGTGTCGGATCTTAACATATAAATTTGAGGGGATCAATTAAGAATATATTATATATTTTTTATTAAACTTATATATATATATATATACACATATAAACATAATATGTAAAAAATTTATTAATAAAAAATAACTAATTTATAAAATTATAACATAAAAATATTAGTATTATATTTAAACTTTTAAGGGTAACAAGAGTTTTAAATTAATGTTAAAATTACTAATTACACTATTTTTCAATGAATTATTAGAATTTTTTATTTATTTAGAAATTTAAAATTAGAATAAAAGAATATCAATAAATCATAAATCAATCATTAAACGATATATTTTTATCAAAATAAAAAAATAAATATAATTTTAAAAAAATAAGGTTGAAATTTTAAGACTAGAAATTATGATTTTTTTTCTTAACCTTCTATAAAGCAGTTCCAATATTCGTTTTTTGTTGAAAAACGATTTTAAAATAGTACGAGATAAAATTATAGAGTAAAATTAAAATAAAAGTTTTATCTAGAGAGACAATGTAATAAGCTAGAAAGAAAAAGAAAACACATATTTAATACTTAGTTGAAGATTTGGAGTCTTGCTAAAAAAGTTAATTTAATTTTTGCTAATTTTAACATGACTATTATTTAAAGCTTGTTATAAATTTCTAACTTAATTTTAAGAATTTATAAATAATGATTTATGAATATAACAAATAAAAACATAATAATATATTTTAAATCATTTTAAATTACAATAACATATAAATTTAAAATTTAAAATCACAAAAAAATAAATTAATAATTTTAACTTAGAGAATTTAACTTAAATTTATTTAATATTAATATATACATACAACATTTTAAAAAACTTTTGGGGGTTGCCCCTCGGCTCCAATGAAGGGCTACCATTGCTCTAATGACACGTTGACGTAACAATATCACGTAAATTATCAAATGCAATTATGTAAAGTGACAATCACATCAGCAAAATTTATTTTTTTTAAATCTATAGCATCACATCATCTCATGCGTAAATACTTAAATTTTAATGATTAAATCCAAAATTTTAATAATTAGATAATTATTTAAAAAATACGTCCATAATTAAATAACTAATGATGTATTTAAAAAAAATTATGGGTGATTTACTGCTCTTAATATCAACTTAACAAAATGAATTGAATCTACAATTCATACAATCCCACAAAGAATCTAAATAATAGTACTACTATTACTACTATTACGGCCGCTGCTGCTACTGCATTACAATTACAACGCGGGCAGCAGGTGCTTGACTTGGGCGATGGTTTTCTCACGGTTAGACAATTTTACACCTGCCTTCAAGTAATACTATATGACACAGTGATAATTGCTCCGTCCAGATAAGATACAGAATAAAAGGTTGTACCTGGTAGAGTTTTCCTCTTCTTTCTTTGTTATACAAGCAGAAAAATTTGTTCCCATTGATGTTTGTAGAAAAGGCATATAGCATAAGGGATCTTTGAACTTAACCAGAACGTATCAGGGTTAAGAAAGGGAAGAGAGCGTTCTAATGGCATACGTAAACCCACTCCCACAGTAAACTCTGATTGTATAATCTTTGTGTAGAACTTCATGACTTAAATTAACTGTTTGAGGGCTACTTTGATCCCATGTACTCCCAAGACCAAGCTGGCCATGTTCACCCCAACCCCATGTCTTAATCACTCCATCCTCTGCTGCAACAAAGCACAAGTAGGAAAGAAAAATCAGTAAACATTATGATTAGCAATAAAACAAAGACAAAGGTTGACGAGACTTTGCCTGTTATAACAGCAGAGTGCTCAGCTCCAGCTGCAATCTGCACAATTTTCATCCCATCGAGACCAGGGACTCTCTCCAAAACAGGTGATCCTATATTTTCCAAAACCAAAACAATTGCATTTGAACTGAGGGACGTAAAGTTGCCAAACCTGAAAGAAAACTTCAAAAGAGAATGCATATATTCCCATTTCATTTTTGGGTACAATTCCCATTCTAATAGTTAAGAAACCAACAATGATAACTTTTTAAGATGTGCGTCTTTAACGCATATACATAAAAATCAACCCTAATAGTAACACTTCTGTTGCACTATAGTTTATAGAATTTCTTCTTGTCTTAGTTTTCCAAATGCATTACCAGATAAATGCTTTGAAGGAGTTACTTTCTCAGGATTGCTTAGGACTCCATGGTGGCTACCGCCAAGCATAAAAACTTGTCCATCATCTGTTACAAAATGAAAAAGATGTCATAAACATGAAATTTAGCATATCTTGATCCTTTCTTTTTGCATTTTTTTGAGGGTGGGGGTGGGGGGAGTGGGGAGAAGTTAACAGTAAGTCAGGTGCAGATAGCTTAAGTAATAGGGTAAACCCTAACTGATTAACTGTGCGTGTATACCAGATAATACTAGAGCATGATTCCAACCAAGCACAGCTTTAGAAAACTGCAATGGTGAAGGTAAATGTTGAGGACTGAGAAAATCTGAATTGGCACCAAAACTTCTTCCCCAAGTGTACAGTTGTCCATCAGCTGGTGTAACAGACAAGAAACAACAATAATAAGAGTTACTTGGTAGTTTAAATTAAATGAACAACTTGTAATTGGACCTAAATTATATTCATGTTCACTGTTTATGGGGTTGGCATGCATGATAAAAGGTTTACTCTTGTGATCCAACATGTTTTATGCTACAAATATTCTGCTAATGGGGTGTACTCACCAGATAATGCTGCACTATGGTCTCCATTTGCACTGATGCTAATGATTTTAACAACTTCAAATCCACAAGTAACCTGAGGAGTATTAACTGACTTGATTCTATCTATTGAAATACCCAGTTGACCACGCCTTCCAGATCCAAATCCAAAAAGTTGATTTCCTGAACTATCTGCAGAGAGGCATCATGATTGTTGGAGACTGATGTAAATGAGAATTATTCAGCTGAAGCTCCAACTGATACTCATCTAGTCTTCTTTCATATTTACCAAGCATCCAAGAGAGAAAAACTATGCTTTTAGTCATGTAGGATTCCCTATTCAGTGTTTAGAATTCTCAGAAATTCCAATTCATCAAAAAGTTAGCCAGAACGTATCCAACAAAGCTTCATTTTAGTTCATCAATTTGCATAAATGTTCGATTTAAAGCTGTAAATTATTTATTTCTGGTATAAGTCACAAACAGTTTTTCTCTTAAAATTGTGAAAAAAAATGTAGCTTTTCTATTCATCTTGCTACACTTTGTCCTGTAAATGAAATGAGTTTTATTCCGAAATAACAAAATATAATGTTTTCAGGAGGTTAAGTGAACATATAAATGATCAAAGACAGACTCAAGTCAAGCAGACATGCACAAAAGATTAAAAAGAAACATAAATTTCTCTATTGAAAGATAAATTATTCATGTAGAATTTTAAAACTACTAGCAGCACAGCTAATTTTATTTTACATTTACCTTTCAATAAGACAAGTGAATGGCGCATACCACATGCTATCTGTTCAACATGCTTATTATCAAAAAATGATACTTTAACAGGAGAGCAATGTGACCTGTAATCACCATGCCCAAGCTGACCAAACGAACCATCTCCACAAGTAAAAACACACCCTTCATCTGAAAAGTAATTGGAAAAAACTAAGCCCAGTAGCATGCTCAATTACAAAAATATTGCCACATGAAATTCATAATCTCCAGGAAGCAATATCAGAATTAGTAGTAAGAGCTAAGAAGTTAATTGAGAAAGTGCATAAATTAGAATGGAAAAACTGAGCAATCCCATCAAGTTAATCACATTTGGTAACAATATAAATAGCTTAGCTGTATAGGCAATAATCTCTAACACTAGACTTGGTAATTTAAAACACATCATGGTGACACAAAACAAAAAAAATATGAATAAAACAGAAGGGAAACATGATTAAAACATGAATATTTTACACCAATTAACATGAATGCCCAAATTGCCCGGTCTATCTAACACAGGGCTCCTAGCAGTATAGCAATTTCATATATAGGTAAAAATAAAATGAAAAAAAAAATCTATAAGGAACCTGAAACAAATCCAGAGTGGCTCCATCCAGCCGAAACTTGAGTAATGAAGGAACTCTCCAAAGACAATACAGGCTTTGGAGTTAACAAGCTATTAACCATCTCCCCGTGGCCTAACTGACCAGAGTTACCTCTTCCCCACGTCAGAACTTTCCCACCTACAAAATCATTACCCAAGTTTTGCTCAAACAAAATAATTGATTCCCTGTGAAATCGATCAAGAAAAAGATAAGGGAAAGAGAAAAAGAAAAGAAGAAGGGTCTAGCAGAGGGTACCAGAGGTCAAGGCAACAACGTGAGAACCGCCACAAGCAAGCATGGAGACGGGACCAGAGGAAGAGAGAGAAGGGACGTTAAGGAGTTGAGGGAGGTGCTCGTCTTCGAGCCTGGCTGTGCCCAGCTGTCCATCCGTGCCTGCTCCCCAGCTCCACAGTCGTTCTTCTTCTTTTTCTCTTTGCTGTTCATTACCTTCCTGTTTTTGTTCGACAATTGTTTCTTTGTTCTTCTGATTTACTTTCAGCGCCATGGCCAATTGGTTTCTCCAATATAGCTTCACGAAAGAGTCGAGGCTACCTCTGTCAAAGTACTTATTTTTAAGTCATGTAGAGCGTTTCATGATCCATTATCCAGCCAGTTGAAACTACGTCGTCTCCCAACAAATTTGTCACTTGCAGATAGCGGTGTTGGGCTTCCTTAGCTGAAAATCGAGGGCCTTCCCTCTAACGAATGCGATCAATCACCTATCTACCATCAGATGGTGAAAAAAAAAAAAAAAGTGTTCCCATTCCTAATCCTAACCATTTTTGTATTTTTAATGTGTCAGTTTGTGTTAAACATAAGTAAGACACAGAATTATAGTACCATAATCTGTCCTGACACATAAACATAAAACAATTTTATTTTTATTTTTATCTAAACTATATGGTTTTGTCAAAATATTTTATCAAATCACTTTCAAGTGTTTTTTTCATATTTTATCTTTTTTCATATAATTTTTATATTTTGCTATCATGTTGTATCTATAATTGTTAGGTTTACATTTTATCAAAAAATAAATAAAATATAAAACTCTAATGTCTCAATTTTTTTGGGTTAAAGAATATAAAAAGCTTATGAAGTATAATTAAAAAATCAATCAAGTTTTTAATTTTTATTACAATTAATTTTAATCCCATGTGATGCACGATGTATATTGTGATAAGAAAATAATTTTTAAGATATTATATAATTATTATGTATTTTTTTATATAAATATATAAAAATCAAAATTTTTAGAACAAGATAATCATCCTATATGAATAGTCTAACATTTTGACATGTAAGCATTCTAAAAAATTTGACAAATGTCTTTATCAATTTATATTTTAAATTTTAAATTTATATTGAAAAATAATTTAATTTTAAATATCTTCTTTTCATATTTCAATATCAATTTGAATGGTTCTTTTTTAAATCAAATAATTTATTTCCATAATCATTTTGAAACTTAAGTTAAAATGAGAAAGATGCATAATTATTGAACATGCGAATTTGTTAATTGATATATATCAATTTTCATTAATTAAAAAATATTGCATTTTAATAGATTTCTTACCTATTCACTATTTGAGTAGCATGCTATTTAAAAACTATTTGATTAGCAAGATATATTATTCAAAAAAAAAACTTTTATAATTTAAAAATAAAATAAAATAAATAAAAATTTATTATTATCCTTTTTTTACGTGTTTGATATAATATTAAATAACCATTACTTCTAATTTATTTATGAGTCAATCATTTCAATTTACATTTTACTTTAAGTAATTACTTTTAGTCTCAAGAGAACTATGACTTTTAGAATCATATAATTAACATAAAGAAGTTTGAAAATGTATCCAACCAAATTCTTGGATCATATATATGAACATTCCAATTTAGATAAACTACGTGCTAAAGTATGCTCCACTCTTCACATGCAAAGAGCTGTAGGTAATATAAATTTGGTAAATTCAACGATATCAAGTACTATTCCACCCATTTAAAAGGTAACCTTTAATTTCAAAAGCAACTGCTCTCATTTTTGCATGAAGAGAATTTGTTACATAATTAATTTTACACTTAGATGAACTTTCCTTTATGTATCTTGTATCACCACTCACTTGGGGATGTTGATGGGTTGGGTAATGGGTAGGGTAGAGCATTATTTATTTTCATCCTTAAATTTTTATATTATATATATTTTTTAATTTTTATATTATATCAATTTTCGTATCTATACTCAATAGATATTTTAAATTTATTCTCATCCTCATCTCCACGAGTATTTAATAAGTATAGGTAATTCCCACACCCTTAGCTTTTTTAATAAAAACTAATTTTTTTAACTTTTTTTTATTTTTATCTTGTATATTTAGGTATTTTTTTATAAATATATATTTTTAATTAAAATATATTAATTCTAATTAATCTAAAATAATAATTTATATTATTTAATAAAAAATCTATTTACTAAATTTATATAAATATATATAGGGTATGGGTAAAGAGTGGATATTATATTACCTGTCTTCATCTCCATACCTAATAAAAATTTAAAATCATACATATCCCCATCCCATCCCCATACCCACAATATAATACACATTCCTATCTCCGTTCGGATAAAATGTCAAGTTCATTATTGGGTATGGATAAAATTGATATCCCTACACTCATTATCTATTTTATCAAAAGCAGCATCAAATTTAATTTAATAATTCTAACAAATGGGGGAATCCAATTGATGTCATTCACTTCATTCACACAGATAACTCTATATTTTTCTATAACCTTATGAAAGCATTACACATCCTACTCACTAACATAGCCATCCTTTTAAAAATAATAATAAAGCTTGACCAATATCAACAAAGGAGCACAATCTCAACCCTTTAAATGGCAAACTTAAAGAATCACTTTTATTATCAAATCTACTGCTTCATGGTTTAATCATTAAGACCAGAATCATAATCCTAAGAATGAATGACTATATATTTTATATTAATTTGCACTACTTAAATAAAACATAATAAGAAATTGACTTAATCGAAGTAAGTATCATAAACATAAATAAGACTAATTAAACAATAAAAATACAAATAATATCAAGGGAAGTAAGTACCAAATAAATGAAGTAAATAAAGAATAAAAATTAAATTTTTTTTGAAGAGCTAGCAAACTTTCAAAACCAATACTTTAATGCATCACAACATACCTATTTATAATGTTCAAATTGGATATTTAAAATTAGTAATTTAATTTTATTAAGAGTAATTTAAGATAAATTGAACTTTTAATTAATTTATTTATACAATTAAAAATGAAAATTGACAACATTATACAATTTTTACTTTTAATTCAATTAATAATATTGAAGGAAATCGTGCTTGTCATAACATCTAGATCCGGGGATCTATCGCTAGACATTGGCTTAAGGGAGTCGCCACCAATCTTTTTTATCTAGGTGCGATTGGCCACCTAAAGAATCTGTCATTTGAGGGAACACCTAAGTTTAAAGGTCCCTAAAAGAATAGGTTCAGGTCTACTAACCAGAACAGGGTTCGGGAGTTCAGTTACGCGTGAGGAAGGTTATAGCACCCTCACAACGCCAATCAAAAGATGGTACCGGCTGAAATTTATGTTATCCAATGAGCCTTAAAATTTTACCGAGTAATTAATTATTGAAAATTATTCTCAATTGACTCTAATACTTTTAGCAAAAAATTGAGAAAATTCCCTCACTTCAAGAGTATGCAAGAAAAACTATTGTTTCACTTGCAGAGGCTCCGTCGTCGGATTATTTAACATTTAAAAAAAATAAAAAGAAAGAAAAAAATGATTGTTTTTGTGCAGAAACAATTGATACTTTCAACTTTTCCCTAAAAATATTTGAAATTTTAATTTCGAAAAAAATTGATACTTTCAACTTTTCCTCAAAAACCTTTTTTTGAAATTTTATTTTAAAGGAAAATTGATACTTTCAACTTTTTCTCAAAAATATTTTTTGAAAATTTTGATTTTCAAGGAAAATTGATACTTTCAACTTTTCCTCAAAAACCTTTTTTCTGAAGTTTTATTTTAAAGAAAAATTGATACTTTCAACTTTTCCTCAAAAACCCTTTTTTTTTGAAATTTTATTTTTAAGAAAAATTGATACTTTCAACTTTTCCCCAAAAATATTTTTTTTGGAAACTTTGATTTTAAAAGAAAATTGATACTTTCAACTTTTCCTCAAAAATTTATTTTTTTGAAAATTTATTTTTAAGAAAAATTGATACTTTCAACTTTTCCCCAAAAATATTTTTTTTATTTTGATTTAAAGAAAATAGAATAATAAAACAAAATAAAAGTGAAAATAAATAAAAATAAAAAAAATAAAGAAAAGTAAAACAAAAATAAAAATAAAATAAAGATAAAAAGAATATTAAATAAACCTAATCTAATAAATAAAAAAAATAAATAAACAAATAAATAAATAAATTCAAAAAAAAAAAAACCTATAGCGGCTCGGAGTACGGCTCGATTCGGCTCAGTTCAAGGAAGAGAAATGGCTTGGGACCTCGACTCGAAGGGGGAAGACACGCGTGGGTCAGGAAGCGAGTCGACGCTCGGGTCGGGTCAGATCTCGGTAAAACTCGCGATCCTCTAGTCACTTAAGGCAAAAACAACGTCGTTTTGGGAGGGTATATAAGGCTTTTCCCTCTGTTTTTCGGTAGAAACCTTCTTTCCTATCTCTCTCTTCCTTTTTTTTCTCTTGCTTCTCTCTAAAAAAGTAAAAAAACTCTGATTGAGTGTTCATCGGATTCTGAAAAATTTTATCGAAATCTAGATTTTTCGTCGGAAGGTCACCGAAAAGTTGGTTGGTTTTTGGGTTTCTTACCGGAAACTGGGCAGTTGGTCAAAAACTTCAAAGTTGGCCAAAATTGTCGTCGAAAAACTCAACATTTGCTGGAATAATCACCGAAATCTGGAAATTTTTCAGAAATTTCCAGAAAAAATATCTCCAAAAATCTTCAAAAATTTTTTGCTAATTCTTAGAACACTTCTAAACCTTTTTTTAGCCTTCTATAATTTTCTATCCGTCCTTTTTCTCTCAATCAGTAGCTTTTGCTTACTATTTTTCTTCTCCTCTGTTCTGTTTCAGAGGGTTCCTTTTATAGGGATTGATCAGGAGTTTCTGATCAATCCCAATTCCTCTTTGGATCGGGATTCAATCATTGAATCCAACATGGACTCTTCTGATTGAATCTTAATCCAATTTCCAACCAGATAAATCAAAAAAATAAAAGAAAAAAATCAAATGAAAATAAATTAGATAAATAAAAAAATTAACAGATAAATTAAAATTAAATAACAGATAATTACATAAATATTAACAGGAAAAAAAAGAAGAAGAGAAAAAAAATAATAAAGATATATACATATTAATAAATACATAAAAACCATAATAAAAAATAATAATAAAAGAAAAGAAAAAAAATATACATATATAAAATAATAATAATAAAAATAAAAATAAAATAAAAATAAAAATAAAAATAAAAATAAAATGAAGAAAAAAAAATATAGACTTACCCATTTGGACCAAGCCCAATTGATCCGGGCCTAGACCAAATTGGGTGTTTACAGCTGCTCCTCTTTGCACATTTTCTGTGAAACAAAAATTGCGCAAAAACGTATACACCCAATCAAGACTCAACTCGACCTTCTCACTTTTTGTTTTTTTATTTTTTTTTTGTTTTTGATCAAAGCTCCTCTAGGCAGAGGCTCAATGACTTTGAGAAACATAAATGGCTCCTCTAATCAGAGGCTCAACAACTTAAAAAAAAAAGGCTTAACAACTTTAAAAAAAAATAAATTGCTCCTCTAAACAGAGGCACCACAACTTTGGGAAAGTAAATTGCTCCTCTAAACAGAGGTACCACGACTTTGGAAAGTAAATTGCTCCTCTAAACAGAGGCAGTAAATTGCTCCTCTAAACAGAGGCACCACGACTTTTAGAAAGTAAATTGCTCCTTTAAACAGAGGCACCACGACTTTTGGAAAAAGTAAATTGCTCCTCTAATAAAGTAAATTGCTCCTCTAAACAGAAGCACTACGACTTTGAGAAAGTAAATTGCTCCTCTAAACAGAGGTACCACGACTTTGGAAAGTAAATTGCTCCTCTAAACAGAGGCAGTAAATTGCTCCTCTAAACAGAGGCACCGCGACTTTTAGAAAGTAAATTACTCCTCTAAACAGAGGCACCACGACTTTGGAAAGTAAATTGCTCCTCTAAACAGAGGCACCACGACTTTTAGAAAGTAAATTGCTCCTTGACAATCATGTCCAAAGGAGTTGAAAGTTATGTTTGAAGGAATTTCAGGAGATTATGCCCCAAGGTCTTGTAAATCAACCCTGATACCAAAAGACATCCTATTTCAAGGATTAGGAACTTACCTGACAAGTTTTCTTCTCAAATTTGTAAAATATCTTCATATTTGTTTTCTCTATGTGGGATCTTGGAACACCCTTACTTCTTGAATTTATACACTATATTTTTCTGAAAGTAGTGTATGCTATACTATGCATATGAATTTCAATGCATGCTATGCAAATGTTGGTCAATTAATTCCTATTTAATGCATGGTACTCAAGTTTCTCAAGCTTTTTTCTCGGGCATCAAGCCTTTTGATTCTTCAAAGATCCAATTACACTGCTCTTCTAAGATTGAACCAGTGTAGCTCTCAATTGTCTTTTCCACTCACATTCTTCCTTGTTTAGTTTCTCAATACTTTGGAATAAGCTTCATCAATCGATCATCACTTGACCATCATTCAATGAATTTTTCAGCACTAACAAATTTTAAAACAAGTTTCATTCACCATCAATGGGTTATTACTCATAGGTGTCTCAGCATTAATCATTCCAAAACAAACTTTATCCACTGATTGTTCTCATCATTCAATCATAACTTGCAAGTCATATCGACCAATTCATCCTTGTACTCATCACTTGGTTATACCACTTTTCAAGAATTGCCCCATTATATTCTCTATTTAATCACATCATATATCTTTTCAAATCATCTCTTTTAGGTTTCTACCATTTCTTTATTTTGTTACTACCATCATCTTAGATTTCTTTTCAAATGAATGCAAGATTCTTTTAAACACATACTCATTCATTCATTATCATTTTAAATCTTGACAAATACAATGTAATCAAGGATTTTCTCAATTCATTCTAGAGGTGTAACAATAAGAGAACACAAGGTGAATTATGGTAAAGATAATCAATGAAGATCTATTTTGGTACAAAACAAATAGAAAAGGAAATAAATTAGATACATGTCATTGGGATGGATGGTATGTCCAAATGATGAAGATTCAGACAATTCTCAACATTAATCTAGGATTTTGTTTTCAAAAACTCATTCCATTTATTGTTGGAGTCGTTTTGAACTTGACGAACTTTGTCCCAGTCTTTGAGGGGTCTTCGGATGTTCTGGATCTTTTTCTACCAAAATCACTCTTTCAGGTTTTCAATTTGAATATCTTTTTTTTTTTCTCATTTTTTCATTCATTCATTTTTTTTCTTTTTTTTTTCATTTTTCATCCATTGTTGATATCTTCCATACATCCAACTTTAGAGCAATGTAGCATGATTCCATTGCTTCATCATGAGCATACCTTCGCTCAACATGTGATCATTCAAGTTGAGTATTCACACTTGATCCAAATAAACTTTTCAAGGTTGTAATGTAGGTAAAGGTGAGGGTTCATAAAAGAAATGGATATAATAGGCTCAAAACATGTATTAAAAAGGTTCAAAACCAAGGATCATTTGATGTAACTTGTCATTTTGCCCCACATCATTTCACTACTTTTTTTCTCACACAAAGGATTCTCATTATTTTACCCCAAATCATGCGTGGCATTTATTTTTCTTTTTCTTTTCTTTCTCTTTCCATCTTTGAGTCCTTTTGTGGTTTTTTTGTTTTTTTTTTGTTTTTTTTTTCAAAAATTACCCTCTAGTGTAGAGGGTGATCATTGGTTGGGGTTCTTCAAAAAAAGAAATCATAATAGGCTAAAAAAGGTAGCAATAAATAGTTTTTCGAATGGTAAAAGAAAGATGGTCATTTTTCATCTCAATTGTGAATACTTTTCTTGAACATCATCTATTGAACAAAGCTCATGATCCTGTATAAAAGATTATATATCTTCAAGACATATATCTTTCACCTCTGGTAATGGCTTACCTTTTTTTTCTACTCAAATCATCTCCTCATATTAATGTGGATGAGTTCTCAAAATTAAATCCCAGAATTATTGTTATCATTGTCTAAATATTCATCATTCAAAATTTGAGAATGGGAGTATAAAGTTATGAAAGGTAACAAAACATGGAGTAATGGCCAAGAGAAAAATGTAATGAAATGCATTAACTTGCCTTTATTAAGATGATAACAAGTGAAATCATATTGCAAAAAGAAATCTAACAATTACTCGAAAAGAAATCCTAAAATGACAAAAGAAACCTTCAACCAGCCTTATCTCCATTATTTAAAATTGTCCCCCTATGCGATCAGGTGAAGAATCTCTATTGACATCTTGCCCCTCAATTCATTGTGACTCTCCGAACCCTTTCTGTTCTTGACTTTCACTCAGAACGCTAACATTGGGTGTTGTTGGTTTTCTTTGATCAAAGTTTACTATTCCATCATTGATCAACCATTGTACCTTATCCTTTAAAGCAATGTAATTTTTAGTAGAATGACCAGTAATTCCATAGTGGTTGTCGCAGCGGACTGTAAGATCATACCACTTTGGATAGGGTGGTTTAAGCGGCTCCACATGGCTGAGGGCAATCAAATGGCTATTATAGAGTTCTCGATATAACTCTGTATAAGTCATAGGGATTGGATCAAATACAGGTTTTTCTCGAGTAGTCTGTTGTTCTCGTGAACCATTTATTGGGTTAATAGGGCGAATTTGGGTTCTTGCAAGAGCTTGAATGTTAAGGCTATATGTAAGATCTTGAGGGCTAAAAATTGATCGGTATGTGGATGAATAAGGTGATTGTGGAGCTAGCTGGTATGGGTAGGATGATGCATTATTCATAGCAGGATAGTATGGAGAGTAACCTTGGGGTGGATAGGGTTAATAACCCCTAAATTGTTGTCTATCAAAGCTCACAATTTGAGCTTCAACTTTTTTCTTTTCTGATGCCTTCTTAGTTTTTTCTCCTTTCAACTTGCCATTTTTTATGGAACTTTCAATAATTTCTCCAGAGATTACCATATCGGTGAAATTCTTTATTGCATTTCCTATCATCTTTTCATAATAGGGAGACTTCAAAGTACTGACAAATAACACTGTAGTTTCTTTCTCAGTCAAAGGACGTTGTACTTGAGAAGCAACATCCCTCCACCTCTGGGCATACACTTTAAAAGACTCGTTTGCCTTTTTTTCTAGATTTTGTAAAGACAAACGATCAGGGACCAAATCGATAATATGTCGATATTGATTGATGAAGTCATGTGGCATATCGCTCCAAGAGCAAATGCGGGTTCTGTCCAGCTGAACATACTATCTGGCCGTAGAGCCAGTAAGACTATCCTGAAAGACATGCATTAAGAGCTTTTCATCATGAGCATGAGTTGCCATCTTTCGACAATACATGGTGATGTGAGTTCTGAGGCACTTCGTACCGTCATATTTTTTAAATTTTGGTACTTTAAACTTATGAGGAATGACACATCAGGGACTAGGCAGAGTCCAGCAGCATCAACTGACCCATAAAAACTAAATCCTTCCACAGCCCGTAGCCTTTGCTCTAGCATACTAATCTTGGAGCTTTCTTGAGTTTTCACTTTTATATTTTCTTTCTCTTTCTTTTTTAGATCATCTAGATCAAAACTTAGTTTTACTGCCTTTTCAGTGAAGACAAAATTTATATAGCTATTATACTGCCCCGGATTGGAAGCTGATGGTATTTCAGGATATGTTGGATATGCGAAGTGTTGTGGCGGGACCTCTTGAGCAGACTGGGCTTGAGGTGGGCCAAAACCTAGAGGATATAAAGGGTCAGCCACTTCTTGCAACGAGGGAACTTGTTGGCTTGTATCTTCTTCAACCCCTTTTCCCTTATTCAGCTTATTAAGAGTATCCAGAATCTTACTTAACTCACTTTCAATCTTTTCCTGTGCTTTTTCTATCTTTTCGAATCTATGAGAATTTTTCTGCTCCATTTGTCTGGCTCTGGATCTTGTGTTGTATCGATGGGCAGGGTTCGCACTAGATGGAGCTATCTTTAAACCTTTAGCACCACAATTATGATTAGAAATGTTATGCTATGCTTTATGTATGATGCTTTGATGCACGAATGAAATGTACATTTTTCTGAATGAAATCTAATATGAAATGAATGCAAATGATTGTGTTAAAACATGATCATGAAAGTAATGCAAATGCATACAATTAGATAAACAACATAGTTAGTTCCATGGATGAAACAAAAGTGATGCTGATGCATAATGTTACATATGATAATGATGCACAAAGTTAAACAATCAAAATGATTAGATAAACACCCTTTTTATGTCTTAATTTCAGGGTATATCTATCATTGGGTAGAAAGGGCTCTATCTTAGGGTTAGGCACTTCTAAGGTTCACTATATGTGGTTCAAGGTCAAAGTCTAAAGGTCCTCAAATTGCTCCTTACATCATTGTCCATCACAGACTAGTAAGGTACCCTAATCCTCACCCATTATAGGCTACAAGCGAAAAAAGTTCAATTTGAGTGGGAGTATTTCGCTAGCCACTACTGAGGTATTAAACCTCACGAAAGCAATAAGTACTTTACTCCCTCCAAAGGAATGGAGCTCGGGTATAGAGCTCATGTTATACACATGCATATGAATGACATAATTAACAAGGTAAATAAACATGAATGAATAATAACACATATATACAAACAGGTTCAATTTTATTAGGCTTTTGGATAACACAAATTATTTGCTGGCCTGACTCTCAAAATCCCCAGTAAAGTCGCTAAGCTGTCATAACATTTAGATCTGGGGATCTATCGCTAGATATTGACTTAAGGGAGTCGCCATCAATCTTTTTTATCTAGGTGCGATTGGCCATCTAAAGAATCTGTCCTTTGAGGGAACACCTAAGTTTAAGGGTCCTTAAAAGAATAGGTTCAGGTCTACTAACCAGAACAGGGTTCGAGAGTTCGATTACGTGTGAAGAAGGTTATAGCACCCTCACAACACCCATCAAAAGATGGTACCAGCTAAAATTTGTGTTATCTAATGAGCCTTAAAATTTTACCGAGTAATTAATTATTGGAAATTATTCTTAATTGACTCTACTACTTTTAGCAAAAAATTGAGAAAATTCCCTCACCTCAAGAGTATGCAAGAAAAACTACTGTTTCACTTACAGAGACTCCGTCGTCGGATTATTTAACATTTAAAAAAAATAAAAAGAAAGAAAAGAATGATTGTTTTTGTGCAGGGAAAATTGATACTTTCAACTTTTCCCTAAAAATATTCTTTTGAAATTTTAATTTCGAAGAAAATTGATACTTTCAACTTTTCCTCAAAAATATTTTTTGGAAACTTTGATTTTCAAGGAAAATTGATACTTTCAACTTTTTCTCAAAAATATTTTTTGAAAATTTTGATTTTCAAGGAAAATTGATATTTTCAACTTTTCCTCAAAAACCTTTTTTTTGAAGTTTTATTTTAAAAAAAAATTGATACTTTCAACTTTTCCTCAAAAACCTTTTTTTTGAAATTTTATTTTTAAGGAAAATTGATACTTTCAACTTTTCTCCAAAAATATTTTTTTTGGAAACTTTGATTTTAAAGGAAAATTAATACTTTCAACTTTTCCTTAAAAATTTTTTTTTTAAATTTATTTTTAAGAAAAATTGATACTTTCAACTTTTCCCCAAAAATATTTTTTTTATTTTTATTTAAAGAAAATAGAATAATAAAATAAAATAAAAGTGAAAATAAATAAAAATAAATAAAATAAATAAAATAAATAAAATTAAAAGAAAAATAAAAATAAAATAAAGATAAAAAGAATATTAAATAAACCTAATCTAATAAATAAATAAATTAAAAAAAATAAAAATTGGAGCGGCTCGAAGTACAGCTCGACTCGGCTCAAGGAAGAAAAACGGCTCGGAGAAGCGGCTTGGGACCTCGGCTCGGCTCGGCTCGGCTCGGCTCGGCTATTGGCTCGGAGGGGAGAAAACATGCGCGGGTCAGGAAGCGGGTCGACGCTCGGGTCGGATCGGATCTCGACAAAACGCGCGGATCCTCTGGGTCACTTAAGGCAAAAACGACGTTGTTTTGAGAGGGTATATAAGGCTCTTTCCTCTGTTTTTCGGTAGAAACCTTCTCCATTCTCTCTCTCTTCCTCTTTTTTCTCTCGTTTCTCTCTAAAACGGTCGAAAAACTCCGGTTGAATGTTCATCGGATTTTGAAAAATTTTGTCGGAATCTGGATTTTTCGTCAAAAGTTCACCGAAAAATTGGTCGATTTCTGGGTTTCTTACCAAAAACTAGGCAGCTGGCCGAAAACTTCAAAGTTGGTCGGAATTGTCGTCGAAAAACTCAACCTTCGCCGGAATAATCACCGGAATCTGGAAATTTTCTAGAAATTTCCAGAAAAAAAATCTCCAAAAATCTCCAAAAAATTTTTGCTAATTCTTAAAACTCTTCTAAACCTTTTCTTAGCTTTCTATAATTTTCTATCCATCCTTTTTCTCTCAATCAGTAGCTTTTGCTTACTGTTTTTCTTCTCCTCTGTTCTATTCTAGAGGTTCCCTTTTATAGGGATTGATCAAGAGTTTCTGATCAATCCCAATTCCTCTTTGAATCGGGATTCAATCATTAAATCCAACATGAACTCTTCTAATTGAATCCTAAGCCAATTTCCAACCAGATAAATCAAAAAAATAAAAGAAAAAAATAAACGAAAATAAATCAGATAAATCAAAAAAATTAACAGATAAATTAAAATTAAATAACAGATAATTACATAAATATTAACAGGAAAAAAAAGGAGAAGAGAAATAATAATAATAATAATAATAAAGATATATACATATTAATAAATACATAAATACTTAAGATAAAAAATAATAATAAAAGAAAATAAAAAAATATATATACATATATAAAATAATAATAATAATAATAAAATAAAATAAAATTGTAAAATACAAAAAATAAAAATAAAATGAAGAAAAAAAATATAGACTTACCTATTTGGACCAGGCCCAATTGATCCGGGCCTGGGCCAAATTGGGTGTCTACAATACTTAATTGTAATTAGAGATTACCAAATAAAGATGATATATATGGTTTTGAATTTAAATTAGTTGAAAAGAATTAAATTCAAAGTAATATACATGTACTTCAAAGAATAAAATTGAGTCTTTAAATTAGGAATTATCAAAAGATAATTAAGTTGATAATTGATATTAATATAATTAAATGTTTAATTAAAGTGATAATTGATATTAATTCAATTAAATGCTTGAATTTAAATTAAGTATTATGCATTAAAATAAGTACACATGTCAAAATATAAGATAGTCCATATGCCAATAAATTAGGTCATCTACAATAGATATTTTCTTTTTATGCCAAAGGTTTTGGTTTTTATATATTTATATAAGATTAATCAACACTTCTGACATTTATTTATATCTAATTAAGCTCTTATTTGGATGAAAAAGTTAATACTGTTAATTCTTTTGTCAACTAAGATAAAATTTCGTGTGACATCAATAAGATAAATGAAAAATTGTCACGTGACACAAGTAATATATGTGAAAATAGATGGGGCATGGGGAAATTGTTAGCTGTATAGGATCATTTTGTTTATAGGATCGACCCCTTTTGCATAATTTGCAAAAATAAAAAAGAAACCTAATAGAGTATCAATCTTTTCTAAATGAATGATTAATTCAAAAGTTATTAATATCATATTGGATAATATTTCAATTTTTTTTAAAAATATGGTATATATCGATACCAGTTGTTTTGGTATATTATTTTGGATTTTTTAGTTTAGTACAAATATATTTATAAACATGCTTGAACTTGTACATTACAATATTATTAATAACCCACACAATAAATATGCAATATATGCAAATCAAATAAATAAGTTTAAAAAATAAGAAATAATATCATAAATTTTTCATGATATTTTTAAATACTTAAACTGATCATATGATATTTAAATAAATATTTTTTATATAAATATTAACATAAAAACAAAAAGATGAAAAAAATTAATCAAAATTTTATGATTGTCAAACTTTATAAAAGGAGTATAACTGTTTTCTTGAAAAAAACTAAAATACTTATAAACTTTGATTTGAAAAAATAAATTATAAATTATAAGCTTTGGATGAAAGACTAAAGTATAAAAAACAAGTTAAAATAAAAAAAATAAAAAACTCAACTTTTAAGAATTATTTTGCCAATTAATTTTATTTTTATCAGGTTAAAAATAGTTAAATAACAAAAGATAAGTTAAAAATTACAAAATATATTCACATTCATGTACCAGTTGAAACATGTTATTCCATCGATATTCATAAAAACAGTCCGAAACTAACAAAAACAATTGGTATTAACCTATATCAAATCCAGTACGAAAAATTATTCTTAAGTATACCATGTTTTGATATAATTGGAGCGTACCAATAGATATGACTGGTACCTAAACAAAATTAACAACTATGATTAATCCCCATTGAAAGGATCAATCTATCATATCCTAAGGTTAATCTCCCTTTTTGGTAGCAACAAAATCACAAATTTCCAAAACTAAATCACTTTTTTTTTTCTTTAACACCTCTGATATTCTTCCTCAAAATTCACTCTCATAAATCCTAACTCTATCTTTGTCAAATTCCTTCAACTCATCCTTCATTTCATTAAATTTTCCAAAGAAAACTTATTTCCCTATTTTTCTTCTATTTTATGTCATTAAATACCTTTAAAAACAAAACTTCTTTATTTTCTCTCTTCATATTTCTTACCTAAATCTCTCTATCATTATTTTAATCCCACATTCTTTTTTGGTTTAGATTATTTTGATTTCAAATTTCAATCTGGTTTCATGTTAATCCTTTAAAACCCTCATCAAAACCTAACCTTTACTATGCTAATTACCTTAAAACTGACACAACCTTATTTCTTCTGATTTCAACTCAAAATCGTCCACTGTTCACCAACTTCTTCTCTTTTTTCAATCACTTTTTTAATTCATTGCTAACTCTATGAAATATAATTATTTAGACTTGTTTTTAGTGTTTAAATGAGTTACTTTTACTTTGCTTTTGGTAAAATAACTTTTTTTTTATTCCTAATGTGCTTAATTTACCGTTTTGTAGGAAATCTTGAAGAAAAGATTGAATATTGGTGAATATTGAAGAATCTTGGAGTTTCTTGATCAATCTTGGATGATTTTTGGTACATAAAAAGTAATCTTGGATTGTTGTTGATGTATTCATGTTGATTTTTAAAAATCTTGAAATTAGATTGATGAATTTATGCAAGATTTACTTTGTCAAACCCAAGGAGTAAGAATTATTGAATCTTGATAAAAAATTCAAAAATTTCAAGCAAAAATTGTGTAAGGGATGTTCAGCCATTATAAGGGAAAAATGAGTAAATTCAAGTTAAATTTAAGTTAGTGTACAATTCATGGGATTACTAATAGATGACATGGCAGTAAGTCTTTTCTCATTGGCCAAGAGAGATGACTTGAAAGTTTATGTGGTATGATGACTTGAAAGTTTGTAGATACTTGAAAAAGTTAAAATGACCCTTAGTTTTCCTATTTCAAGAAAGTTTTTCTATTTTAACTTGAAAATCCCATTTTAACTTGAAATTCCTACTTTGATTAGAAAAGAGTACTTGGTTATCCTACTTGAAATTGATTTTTCTAAAGTTGACTACAAAATCCTAGTTTGAATAAGTATTCTTACCAAGGGTAAGATTTGCATAAAGATAAAAGAGCACTAAAAAAGAAGGCTATACGTAAAGAAAATACAACTCAAAATTTTACTTCTTATATCCAAGAACTTTTTAACTAGAAACATAAGTCTAAGATTTAAGAAACTGATTTGAGACCAACTAATGTTAAGATTTAAGCACAATTTAAGAAAGGTTTAAGAAGTACTAAAGTTTAGTCCAAGTTAGAGTTTTTATTCAAAAAGGCTGTCAAAGGTTTAAAAGCAATAACAAAGCATTGGTTTTTCTTGAAGAAAGCCTTAGCCGTCACCTAATTATCCTTCGAAATTTAGAATTTTTTGTATTCTTATTTTATAAATAACCATCCTTTGTTTACGAAAAATATTGAAATATGGTTGGGTGTAGCCCATCCTAGAGCTTTATAAGGTTTTTTTTTTATTGTTTTATTGTTCTTTTAAGTTCTTTTTAGTTTAAGACTTATGATGATAGACCAACCATTATTTTTTTAATCTTTCTTACTTTATTTTCTTAAGTTTGCAATTCAATTCAATTTCTTTCAAGTTAATTTAAATTTTTCCAAGTTTAATTTAAGTTTTTCAAACAATTTAAATTTTGTTTTGATTTAATTTATGTTTAAGCTCTTTAATTTTCTCTCTTGCTATTTACTTTAATTTGTTGTTTTAATTTATTTCAAGCTCAGTTCATGCTATTTAAGGTTAATTTAGTTATGCTTTAGTTTGATTTAAGTTTCTCAAGTTAAATTTAGTTGCACAAATTATGATTTCAATTTGTTAGATTAGGGTTAATGTTTTTGTAGTTTGTTTTAAAGTTAAATTTGCTTTAGTTAAATTCTGTTAAGTGTTATTGAAATCTATTTGTTTTGCTTATGTTTCATGCATGATAGATTAGGTTTAATTTACTATTAATAAAGTTCAATAAGTTCATTTAATTTACTTTAAGTTTTGGTTGATGTTAATTTAAGTTGTTTAATTCAGTTTTAGTTTAATCTCTATTTTTTCATGTTTAATTGAGTTTGTTAGGTTATTGTTTAGGTTATTCATTAAGTTTCAATTTTCAGTTTAAATTCTAGGATGTTAACTTATTCTTTAGGTTATGAGTTGGATTCAATTTTACTTGTTGCATGTTTAATTATTATAGCATACCTTAGTTTCCATCTTTATTTACAATTTTGATTTATTTAAGTTGTTGTTTAAGTTTAATTCTTTGTTTTTGAATATTTAAATTTTAATTTTAGGTTGTTAGCTTGTTTAATTAGATTTTTGCATAAGTTAATTTTCTGTTTTAATTAGTCAAGTAGTTAATTTAGTTCTTGCATATTAGCTTTAATTTGCTAAATATAATTAATGTATTATAATTTCGGTACTTAGTATTAACTCTATTTACAATTTTTGTGAGATTAATCTTTAGTTATTTGTTGTACGATTTGTATGCAATGGATTAAGATATGTACTATATAAATAGACACATATATTTTGTGGAAATTAATAAAAAAAATTAATCTTAGTTACTTAGTAAAAAGTTTTCTATCCTAAACTCTATTTTACTCAATCATTGGGTATCCACCTAAACCTTAGGATGGGGGGTTATAGACAACTTCAATAGTTGTTCATAGACTATAAAGATTAAATAAGTTATTTAAAGAGTATAACCTACAACATATATAAAATCTATCCCCTAACATGTATAATATATGACACATAACTAATGTAAAAAAAGAGATGAAGGGGTAATTAAGGGAACAAAAGCTTCTTTAGAAGCTTTTCTCTTCTCTTCCTAAATTTTTATCATCTCTGCTATCTTAAAAAACAAGAAGAAAGTTCTAGGGAACTCAATCTATCATCGATAAGAAATCCAACTCAAAACGAATATTAAAAACCCTTCAATCTCATGTCACTGTAACTATCTTACTCTTTTTTTTAATATTGTTGAAATAAATTAAAGCTATCCATAAGCTTCCCAAAGATGGAGGTTGTCACTAAATGAAGCGACAGGTTGGGTAATTTTCCTTTCACCTTTTTTATTTTCCTTGTACGTTTAGTTTTCCTATATAGTGAACTTTTGATAAAACTTTTTTGGGTTTAATAGAGGTAGTCGTCGGATGAAGCAAGAAGTTATAAGAAGGGAGAGGAAAGGTTTTCGATTGGTAATTTTCCTTTCACCTTTTTTATTTTCTTTTTATGCTATATATATATTTTGTTTTGCTTTGCATGTAATTGTTTTAGGAAAAATAATCAGTTTTCTCGTATTATGAACTTTTGATAAAACTTTTTTGGGGTTTAATCAGAATAATAATTATTGAAATAAGGTAAATTTGAATGAAAAATGTATACTTATTAGTTGAAGTTTTTTTTTATTTTTAGACAAAATTGATGTGTTGAAAGATTGGGTTGCATTTGAGGGTATCCAGATGTGTTTTTTCTCTTTTCTTTGTCTTTGGTCATTTATTTTTGCATTATATCAGCTATTCCTTTGATTTTTGTGCAACAAAATACTGAAGAACAAAACTTTCCTTTTAGTTTCATTTCAGCGTTATGTCAACTAAAAGATCTGCTTGGTTGACTATGTTTTTCTTTTTTGCTACTAGAAAATAGAACCCCTGATCTGAACTTCCGTCTAAAAAATGTCTAGGTAAATGATAATCTATTACTTTGTAATGGTTTAAGGGAATGTTAGTAGAATCAGTGGTATTTCAATAAAATTTTATTTGGTTTTTACGTTTGTTTTAATATCTCCATACACCTTATGGCTTCAAGTTGCTTGCATTTTCATTATGTAGATGTGTCTTCAACTCACTCAAGGTTTATAAGCTTCTAGATGGAAAGTTTGTATAACATCAAGGAAAAAGCAAGAAAAAGTAGAATGGAGCATGAAAGAATTTAAAAAAACAAAGCAAAATAGGAAGAGAAAGTAGATGGCAGCTTGTAAAGGAAAAGGATTAGGAAAACAAAGAAAAAGAAAAGAGAAAGGTTAAAAGTAGATCAAGCCAAAAACCAACTGTGGTTAGAGTTAGTCTAAAAGATCAATCCTGATCTGTCATTCTATGGCTAGATTAGATGCAAGCTTTCAATCAATGTGGATTTTTGGGTTGATCTACAAACTAGTGAAGAAAGAAAAATGATTTTTCTTAAGTTACATTTTTTTTTTACATTTATCTGATTATTGTTTCAATTTTAGCAACTAATATCTCTAAATGTTAACTCCTTCCTTCAAAAAAATTATCTTGCTTATTATTTTTTCCTTATTATTTTACTTTTTCTAATTCATAAAAATTTTTTTCTTATAAATTTATACTTTTTAATCATTTCCTTAAATCTCCTTTTTCTTATTAACCAAGTTGACAAGTTTTAAAAATTTCATGGAATATTGAAACATATATTTTACTTTATAGTTATTAGCCTTGAATTGATCCTTATTTTGAAACAACAAAACATTAAGCTAAATAAGTTTGATTAAGATTTTGAAAAATATTTATTTAGTACATGTTCTTAAGTTTTATTATTTTTGGTACTAAATAAATAATATAATTTTCAAAGTTTAAACAAACCTTTCTTTATGTTTTCTTATTTCTCAAATCAAAACTATCTTTAAACATTATTTATTTGAGCTTAAATGAAAGTCTAATTGTTGTTTTTAAAGTGAATTTATTAATTTTGGACTCAATACAATTTTAATAATATTGGTTTTGAGAAATAGATTAACTTAAGAAAGTTGTTTTACAAGAATAAAGTTTTTCAACATTAAACTTGTTTTATTTTTCTGTATTAATTCACAATCTCTAATATTTGAATTTTATATGGTTGAAAAACTCTTTGAGTCTACTTTCTAATGGATCAAACAAAATCAAAATCCAAATTTTTTAAGAAAAGATTTTGAATTTTTACTAGACACTTTGCAGTTGTCTAAAAACTGCATAAAGAATAATTTTAAAAATTCACAATAATTCGTATACAATGAATTAAGTGATGAATTTTATATGGATAGAAATCCTTTTAAGTCTAGTTTCTAAATCTTTAAATGGTTTTTGATTTGGAATTGTATAATTCAAGATATGATCAAATTAGTGAGTAAAGTGCAAAACATGATACAACTGCCCAACTTGACCGGATTGATCCCTGGGTTACAGGATTGATCCCCTAACTAAACCAATCCATCCTTTCTTATAATGGATCGATTGCTTTTTCTTACAGAAACAAAATAGATTTGAAAAACACTAAAAAGAATCAATCCTTTACAAGAAAGGATTGATCGGTAAGGCACATGATCGATCCTCTACCAAAACCAATCAATCCCCTTAGTTGTAATAGTAAAAAATGAAGTGAAATTCCAAGAAAGGATCGATCCCCTATGCCTAGAAACACTCAAACGGCTAGTTTATCAAGCTTCAATAGCTATTTTCAACTCCAAACTATCCCCAAATGACTAGTTTCTAATATCTCTATATATTGGCCATTCCAACACACTAAGAAGATTGATGGATCAAGAAAGTAAGATCAAACAAGCCATATATTCTTTCTCTCAAAGAAATCAAGAAGTTTAGAGCTTTAAAGTCTATATCTTTATATTTATTGTATCCAAATCGTATTTGTTGTCCATTTATCATTTCTTTGTACTTAAACTTAGCAAAAACCTAGCTTTATAGAGGTTATTCTATTATTTGCAAAATTACTTTTGATCTATACAAAGATGGAAGAGAACAAGAGGTGATGTATCCTCTTGAAAGCTTTATCGTGAGATTGGGTAAAATATTACAAAGGGTAGGGGTTTCTATTTTTAGCCTTAAAGAGAAAAAAAATAGGGTTGTATTTTCAATTCGAGATTAGTAGATTGAAGTCTTGGTATGGACAATCAAGAAGAGAGGATGTGGGTGCCTTATGGAGAATGATTGAATCTCTATATATCTTTGTGTTTGATTTCTTTATCCTTACCTCTTTATTTTCATTGTTGATTATATTTACTTCTAGATATATCAATTGTTGTCATTTGCATCATATTTTGATATTGATTTTAATTTTTCATTTAATTATCTTGAAATCATTGTGTGGGAAGAACTTGGAGAAATCCAATTCACCATTTCTTGAATTACCATCTCACCTAAAAAGCTAACAATAGTCATCTTTATTCTTCATGTTTTTAAAAACATGTCATGATCAAGCTTTGATGCACCATTGTTTGCTCTAAAATTGAATAGTGCAAATCTCTTTACAAGTTTGTTTTCTGTGAGAAGTTAAAGTGGTTTGCAGAATATGAGGAAAAGCATGATGTTGAGAGAGTGGGAAAGGGAATGAGTGTGGACTCATGCTTTGTGATTGTGATACTTTCCAGATTGGAGACATCATCCAATGTTTGGAGCAAATGGTTAGGAATCCAAGTTCATTTCATCAGAGAGTGGGGCTGTTCGAATTGAGTGCTGAAACCACTTTTGATAGTGAAATTTTCTGACATAGGATACAGATACTCCCACCATTGGCGCTTTGATTTGTTTGCCCTTGCAATTCTACATTGAAATTCATGCAACGCCTGGCTTTACTACCAGGTTTGCTATGTGTTTAGAGTATGAACAACTCAAGGATCAAATCCTGACAATTTAAGGCCCTGCCTAATAGCAGTTGCAATTTAATCTGGAATTTGTCAGTTGTGGAAGGCCATAGTGATTATTTATAAACAAATTTTGTATACGTGATAAACTTCCTGATAAATATAAGGCAAAAAAAGGACATGCAATTCACCTTTTAGCTACTCTACATGTTTAATTGCAAATGGAATTAAATTTTGTATGCTGTGTGTATGATTCATCACTTTAACATTCATGCTGATGTAGGCTAATCTAGGCCTAAGCATTCTATTTTCTTAGATCATTGGAACCCAGCTTTGACATGGGATAAAGGCTTGATTGCATCATCACACCAAAAGCATCATGTGGGCATAATTTCAGCTTCTTGCCAACCTAAAATCATTGACTTTTTAAGTTGATAAAATTTCCTTAATCAATCAGTTTAATTAACCTATGCCTTTGTCTTGTCTTATCATTTTTTTTATTGTACTTCTCGCCTGCGCCAATGACTTCTGAATTCAAAGGACTTTACCTGGATTTATAGGCATTGAAATTGATTCTTGATAAACTTCAGAAGTGAGTCTTGAACCTTCCTTTTCTCTCCCTCTCTATCTGTTTTTCTTTTCCCTTATCAACTTGGTGTTGGTTATTCTGAGTTGGGTGTGAATTGTTGCAGGAAAGACATTTATGGTGTGTTTGCTGAACTAGTTAATCCTGAAGAGGTAAGCAAAATTTGTTGAGGAAGTGCTTTTAGAGTTTGATTTAATTTATCTTAGTAAGTTTTGATGGATTTTGCAACTTCCTAACTACCACGATGTGACTGAGCATCCAATGGACTTTGCCACGGTGAGGAAGTTGGGCAATGGGATATATTCTACAATGGAACAATTTGAGGAACGTAATTATGGTTCTAACAAGCTTGGTTTATGTAGCTGCAGTTCTCTTAGGGTAAGGTTTTTTGTTAGGATAATTCCAAAGTGTATTTCAGATGTTTCCAATTTAGTTCTTATGGTGTTTCGTTGGTTCCGTAATTTCAGTTTTCTTGTGGCTTGCATCAGTTCTTTGCGAGGAGGTGTTACTTTCTCTATCAGCTGAGGTAATTAATTGTAAGATGCTCTTTCTAGAAGACAAAATATCAAAAAGTCTCACCACTTTATGTATCAATGTCAGGTAATTGAGGTTGCTCCCACAAATTGTGTTATTGAAATATCAAAATCTGCATGATGATGTTCATAGAATACCAAGAAAAGGTATTTTTTCGTTTACAAAATGTAAGTGCATGTAGTATGTTTTGTGATTCTACTTTGTTTATTTTAACCTTTATTTCTTATATACAGAAACAAGTTAAATGCGTATTATTTATGTTTCTGCAGATTGCAAACGGCACAAATGATGTTTACAAAACTGCTGAGGCAGTTAAACCTTTTGGTGGAAAAATTACCTGGGAACCTGGACCTTTGCCTGGTATTAACACCAAGATCACTGCATTCTTAGATCCTGATGGTTGGAAGACGGTATGCCTTTTGAAGCTTTTTATACATTGTGTTATTTGAATCTGAAAATTTACTTTGAATTGTTTATCATTCATCTATATCACCAATATCTCAAAAAAGAAAAAAGAATACCAAGAATGTCTGCTCATTCATGTGCATAATTAAATAGCAAAGTGAACACCGAGTTTATTAGCTTTATGGAGAAAAGTTTTTATTTGTAATTAATGCATGTTTTAATTGTTTTTGCCTAGGATTATGAGGCAACTTGCTTTATTATAATTGATTTACTTTGCTATTTAATTATGCAAGTTTCTGTTGATAATATTGATTTCCTCAAGGTATTGGAGTGAGTTTTGGGTTTACTCTGATATTATTTCTATTAACTCATAAACCAATTTAGAAATGCGTTAGTTTACAGCTGCTTCATGCAGATAAGTTGAAAGTCCTATGCTCCTTAAAAAATTTAAATCAATCATTATAATTATTTAGAATTATACTTATACATCATGCGGATTTAATTTTTAAAAAAATTTGTAAATTTGTAGTGTCTCAAGATTGATGAAGCTGATAGGATATTGCAAGTGAATTTTGAGGAAGAAACGAAGCAAATTATGAAGTATCCTCCTAAGGTGAATCTTTTATGCTATTTATTTTGTTGATTAGAGTGACATCAACATTTTATGATTATGTCATTTAATTCGTCTCTAGGACTGCTGAAAGTGAAATGGACGGAAGCCAAAATAGTGGTACTAACATTCTTTATTAACTGCTGCTGCTAAGTTGTCTGAAGAGGTCAAATTCATTCGAAGCTTTTTTTATTTATGCATTGCCGTTCTTTTAGATAGATCGCTAAAAACATTTTTTTTTGTTTTTAAATTGCTAACAATAGTTCTACTTATTTTAGCTTTATGACGAATTCAAGAAATTGAAGGTAGGTTGTTGCAAATTACTTATAAGTTGGTTTCTGTTTTAATCTAATAATAAAAGGTTAGCTCAATTTTGCCAGCGAGTGGCATTAAGATCAATCGAATGATAAAATTTATTTAGGGGTTGCTATCATTTTGTTATGCATCTTGGAGCATCACTAGACTGAAGAAATAGGTTGGATCAATGAGTAATTTGTTTATCTTTATATGTTATTTCCATTCACAGTTGAGAAGTATTCCTATTGTTAATTTCTAACCAATACGGATTAAGTTACATAATTCCTTTTTCTTTTATATATTATTTAATATTTAAATTATTAATGTTAATAAAAAGTCTCGAAGCGAAACAAGAGCATCCTCCTAGTAAGAACAACTAAATCCTTGAAGATTGGAGAGACAAGCATCAATAAATTAATCTTAAAAATTCAAATTGGCCTTGGAATTAGATAATCCTAAATTTACTAATATTTATACAAATATATAAATACAACCGATTACAAAACTAGTGACGCAACAACTTATTTACTAAGAATTAAACTAATACCAACTCAAGCCACAATTGTCAATAATGAAAATTAAGTGACAGGACACCAGGAGAGCCGTGATAACTCTTAATAAGACCAAGTTTTTTGCTTTTGGTGTAGGGTTTGTGGCTGAGAGGAGTGAGGCGTAGAGCAAAGAAACGCAAATATAAGAATGGAAAAAGATACGCTTCTTTGACGTTTTAACAACAAAAATAAAGGCTAGCTATTTGCCTTTTGACAAAAAAAAAAAAATGTAACAAAACTCAATATAATTTTTTTCCCTAAACCTTATCCCACTTAGAAAGGCCAGTTGCTGTATTTCCTAAAAAGGGGCATGGCTTTGGTTAATCCTTCCTGTTTTTGTTTGGTAATGCCCGCTGACGTCTACCCTCTATGGATACTGGTCATTTTTCAAGGCAAACATGTGGTAAGTTTATTTGTTTGCTAAATCAATATCAAGTCTTGATTCGGCAGGGGCAGGGGCAGCCTTCTCTAATCACTTTTCCTACATTTTATTTTATTTATTTATTTATGGCTTTGTTCTGCAATTTTATAACTATTAAAAAAAAAAAAAAAGTCTCAAATTGGTGCTTAAAAATATACTACTAGTAGTTGCAACAATCTCCAAAACCCATTATTGATGGGGGCAAAAATAAAGTTCCTGTAGCTGCAGTTTCTTATTTTTACAATGGCTGCAACAGCATCAATTGCAACTTCATCACTGCTATTAGCGTCCTCTCTGAGGAAAACCTATCTCAATATCTTTCCCACCCAATTACCTTCTCCCGCTGCTTGTAGCAACCAATCTCTTTTCAGGTCAAGTTTTCAAAACGGGCAGCATAATCCTCTTCCTTTGACCAAAACAAGAGCTTCCTCAAATGGGTTTCTTGATACAGCTTATACAAGCAGAGAAGAGGAGATTTTACCTTTTTCTGAGGCGAAGCCATTGAAATTCCTCGTCTGGGTTGTGTTCTGGGCTTCCTTATCTCTAGTTTGGTATGCTGGGTCTGGGGATGCTAATGCCGCTACTGCTGCTGCTGACTCCATTAGAGCTTCCGGCTTTGGCCTCAAGATTGCTAGTGCTTTGCGTGGCTCGGGCTGGCCCGATGAGGCTGTGGTGTTTACTCTTGCAACACTTCCTATTCTTGAGCTTCGAGGAGCTATTCCTGTTGGTTACTGGATGCAACTCAAGCCTACACTCTTGACAATCTTATCAATTCTTGGGTTAGCCTCATTTTCTTTCTTGTTAGTTCGGGATTTTTTAAGTTTTCATTTCATTTTAGCTTTATTGTTGTGACGAATTTTGATTCAAACCAGTTTATTTGTGGTATTTGTTTGCCTTCAATCGTTTCCATGAAATGCATACTTGTCACTAATATTTTAAGCCAAGATAGCATGTTTCTTTTGAATAATATTTAATGTAATGAGTGTGCTTGCAATTAGATAGTACTAAGACTTAACAATTAGTTTGTTATTCATGATTATCTTGGGAAATTAATAAGTTGATGATAAGTTTACAAAATTTATTATTTGACTGCAGGAATATGGTTCCAGTGCCCTTCATTATACTTTACCTTAAGAGATTTGCTACTTTTCTTGCTGGAAAGAACCAGTCTGCATCTCGGTTGCTTAACATGGTGTTTGAGAAGGCCAAACAGAAGGCTGGTCCTGTGGAAGAATTTCAATGGCTTGGGCTGATGCTTTTTGTGGCTGTTCCTTTCCCTGGAACAGGAGCATGGACTGGAGCCATCATAGCTTCTATTCTTGATATGCCCTTCTGGTCAGCTGTATCAGCCAATTTCTTTGGTGTTGTGTTGGCTGGGCTTCTGGTAAACTTGGTGGTGAACCTGGGTCTCAAGTATGCCATTGTTACTGGTATCGTACTCTTCTTTATATCCACTTTTATGTGGAGTATCCTTCGGAATATTAAGAAATCTTTGTTCTCATCAAACTAATGTTGAATTACTTATTGAAGTAGGTTTTTTTTTTGCTTTTCCATCTAAACAGAAAATAACTCTCCGATCCTTGGGTTTTGATTTGTATGATTCATCTATTAGAATCTTAAGGAGCTTTCTCTTAAATGCAAACTTTTATTCAATTTAGATTGTGATTTTTAGGAGCAGAGACTCAGAAGTATATATGGTCTTTGGAAATTATAGGCAAAGGAATAAGAAATGAGCCTTTCTGCAGGTTGGACATTATTATATTTGGACAATGCCTATAATGGGAAAATGCCATTTTTCAAACCATAGAATCACAATATGCATAATTATATCCAGCTATAATTCATATTCCGGCATGAAGACTGTTGAGGAAACAGCCTTTAAAAAGACAATTTAACAGCCATAAACCATATGATTATATTCTTTCTCACAAAGTTCATAATTTGCAGTTATTTAGTCCATCTTGGATCACTATTTCCACAACGTATAAAATACTATAATTGGCTTGTTTAATTTGTTGCATTTTTAACCTCTGTAGTGTAAGGTGTTTAATTGTTTGGTAATATTTGGATCTTGCTTCAGTCTTTGTGATATTGAATGAAAAGCTAGCCACTTTGTACCTAGACTTCAATAGAGGTTGGAGAAATTAGTTGTCTGATTTTCCAACACCCTTTTCCATGCCAACTATATCATATAAAGGTTCCTGATCCATAATCGGTCAGTTTAATTAGGATGGTTGATCTCTCTCTCTCTCGTGTTTATTTAGATACTGAATCTTTTAAAACTATTTGAGTAAGTTATTATTTGCTACTATAATTTGGTTAGGGCAATATAATAATTGACACAAGTCCGAATATGGTGCAAAGTGAACACTGTTATTTATTTAGTATAGAGCATTTTTTTTTCTGTTGTTGTAGATAAGATTGGTTTAGTTGAAGTTCCTGATAAGGAAAGAAAGAGTGTGGTAAAGTCAACACATTACCTCAAGTGGAGAAATGAAAATTATAATTGGATGAGAAACTCCTGGAACCTTCGGCTTGTAGATTCTGTTAATCTAGAGGTACAAGGCAGGTGTAATCTCTACAAGGCAGAGATTAATATTATTAGGGAGACTTACATTCACACCACATACGTTCCTGCTGTGTCCCTATCTTTTCTCATGACTAAGAAAACACATTATTGAGATCATAAATTCAATTTTTATGCCTGTTGAGTGATGGCTGATCTTATAGTTTTAGGTTCTCTTAGATGGAGTTATGCTCTGATACTGTCAATTCTTCACTTTTTTCTCGTGAAAATTTTGTGGAACTGCAGAATCAAGTTGAGAATGTAATGATTGGTGATGAGTCTGAGAACTCTCTTATGGTAATAAGTTCCCAGTTGGTATGCATGCTTAGTTGGAGTCTTTCAAATATTCAGTGTAATGATGTGGTCTTTTGGAGTGAGTTTTCTTTTTCTCAATGAGTCTATATTCATAGTTGTAACCCTTGATACACATATAAACAAGAGATTAAGTAGTACCAATGTTAAAATTATGCTTCAACTTTGTCTTTGAGTTTTACCTCCTTAACTTAAACCATCTTTCTTTGAAGTCCATCTTGCCTTTTGTTTGGGTAAAAATATCAAAGAAATTTCTTCTCTTTTTAAGCATCTTCTTTGACATTAAGTTATGAAAATAAATAGTCAGTTACCTAATGTCAGGCAGCTTTCGCTTCTCTAGGGTTGTGAGGAAACCATTTTATTTTTTGAATGATTTATGAACAACAGCTTGCTAATCCTCACTTGTTGAGATAAACAAGCTGGTTTTCATTAAAAGTTTTGATCATATTGCTTGTTACTACCTTTGAAATAGAATATTCTTCCACATACTCGAATTAGACTAGGTGTGCAAAATGAATTAATATGCATAAATATCTTAACTGGGTGGAAATAAATTGGCCAATTGTTATATTATTATTACTATTTTATAATTGCTGAGTACCAACAGTAACCATCTATGATATCAATGGTATGTCTCCTCATCTAATGCCATTCTTATTGGCTGATTATCTCATACGGTTGAAATGTGGGTTTAACCTTTTGATTGAACAAGGTAAAATGCAACTGGGCTTCTTTTCATCGCTTCCCTTGTTTCAGGTGCTTTGATTGGGTGGGAACTTCATATGCTTAAACTCGATAAACAATCATCCCTTCTGAGCTGGATTGCCTGCCCAATCTCCTCCCAAGTTGTCCTTGAAAGAGGGAGGCAAGGTATTTGGGAAATTAAAGTACATTTCCACTGCTGTGATAGGTGAAGCTTTCGAATAACTCACATATCTGACTCACATCTAGAAACTATATAGTAGCAATTTGTTTAGATAATTCTCCGACCAGATAGATTATACAAGTTATTTTGCTAATTAGTTGCTTCAGCAATAGAGAGAGAGAAGCTGTAAGATATTGCCATTTTCCATAAGGACTTTGGCAGTTCTGAGTTTTCTCGTCATGTTTTGTGTGGTTTCAGATGTTACTTGCCATTAATCAAATTGGCTTTGACCAACAGAACGTCTGAAATGCCAAAGATTGAACAACAACGTATGTTTCAATCTTTGCTTAATTTCCACTTTAGAGGGATGGCTGAGTTCAAAGTACGTGAAACCGGCTTGGCTTGTTTCAGCAGCTTTCTTTTCTAAAATTGTTGAATGTGAGATCTAATAACTTCATAAAAAATAACATGTGACACAATACGAAAATGGTATGTGTTTTAAAAAAAATCTTTTATTTATTTGTATTAAGATGAATTTTGACATGAGACAATTTGTGTCTTATATGTGTTGACACATTTAAATGTATATAACACACAAAAAATATATTTAGATAAAACGTATCATACAAATATATGTTTAATACATAACACAACAAGAAAAACATATTTAATTTAATCGTATCATATGAGTATATGTTTAACAAGTTTAACATAGTTTTTATATTTATTTTAATTCAATATAAATGTAAAAAAATTATTTTAATTTTTAATCTTTTAATTATGGTATCTAATTAGCTATTCAATGGAATATAAAGATTATTTTAAACATTTAATTATAATACTTATTTAATAATTATTATAAAATTATTTTTTTATATTAATAGTATGAATCTAATATAAATAATAATATTAGTCTACGCATTATTATTTTATTTTTTAATCTTTAGTAGTTCTTTATATTGGATTTGATATTAAAAATTAGTATAGTTATGTATATATTTATGATTGTTTTATTTGTAATGTATATATTAAATTTAAGTATATATATTAAATGCATATTAAATGGGTATCAAATTTTTATACTTTTTAATATATAAGTACTTTTTTATGTTAATAATGTATATATTACACATATATAAATCTTAACACATTAAATATATATTGTTCTTTGTAACTTTTTGTAATAATATTAAAAAAAGTTTTTCATTAAAAAAAGAATTGAAAAAGTCAATATACACTTAATTATAAATAGCAAGTAACATCTAATATTATGGTTATTGATTTAAGCATCGCAAATTCAACTCACATGAATATACAATTATACTAATATTAAATAATATTTATAATGATAAGAAACTATATGATCCTCTTAATAATATGAATCATGATATTGATTATTTTAAATTATAAGAGTTAAAATAAGAGATTATACATTTGAAATTAAAAATAACACATTCTAAATAATATGCATAAAGATAAAAATTAAATGATTTATTCTATATTACATGATATGATATTATTAAAATGTAATTAATTATAAATTATTACTATAAATGCACATCTCGATGACTTATGTTAAATATTTTATTTTAAATCATATGACAAGAGCTTATACATTTGAAATTAAACATAACGTATTTATTCTAAATAATATTTAAAATGATAAAATATTATATAATTTATATTTTTATATCACATGATAAAGTATTATTATAAATGTAATGTATATATTTATCTTAATGATTTGTTTTATATATTTTATTTTAAAATCTAAATCACATCATATGATACTCATATATAATCATAAGAGATTATATAATTTATTCTAAATCATATGTCTATGAGTATACCCATGATAATTAAAATATGTAATTTATTTTAATTATATTATAACGTATAAAAAATTATTATAAATACCATAAATATATTAATTTGATTTTAAAAATATATATTAGTTTGATATTTTTTAATAATTTTAATAAGTTATTAAAATTTTTTTACAAATAAGTCATGCTAATTAAGTAATTATTGAAAATATATAGTAATATTTACATATTAGTTAAAAAAATAATTCTAGTATCAATATATTAATATTGTATATAGGGAAAAATAAAAAAAAAAGTATAAAAAAATATAGCTTTTGGAATCAACTTTTTATCATATATACATATATGATAATTATATATTCATATTCATATTTTTATTTGATTATTTATTTGTTTTGAATAGATTGACCTAGTAGGCTAGTATGCATTATTTGCTGAGTTGGGTATGATGTTTGATGAAATGTTGGTATCTACTATCTACTAGGTATTGACTTGGATATTTATAAATTATTTTGCTATTTTAAATATATATTATGAAGCATGGAATGGATTGAAGATGTTATTATTTTTTTTAATGTAAGTTTATGTTTAATGTTTTTAGTGAAACTTATCACTTATAAAGGTTAGAGATTTAGACTTAATATAGTGTAATTTACACTATGTAAATGTATAATAAGGTGTAAGCTATTCACTATTATTTAGTGTTTTGTGTCTTAGAAATTTAGTATTTAGTCTTACTTGACTAATGCTCAATTGTAATTAGTAAGTTGTAAATGATAGATAGTTTATAGTTGCTTATTATTCTAACTGTATTTTTGTATATATTTGTGTTAGTTGCGTCTATTCATGTATATTTGTGTTATTCATGTCATGTTTAAATGGATTAATTATACATATTTAAGTCATGTCATGTTGCATGTAATAGTATAATAAACGTATTGTATTCATGTTTAGGATTTAAACACATTTTATAATTCATATTGTGTTCATGTGTTAATAATTTGTGTCATTACATGTGTCAAACATGACATGAGATATTATATAAAAACACAAATTATCACTTCTATTGAATATGCTATAGCATCATCTGCACCAGCCAATTTTTTTGGTTGGTAGATCACTGGTTTACACGTAGGCTAACCAGAATAAATTTGCACCAAAATTCTTTCTTTTCTTTCTTGATTTGGAAAGATCAAGGAAATGAGTCCAACTGTGTACTAATAAAATAACAATTGGCTTTGCTACCTTACAAAATTTTTTAATATATAACTATCTCACATTTTCACATGGAATAGGATTGAATTATCAAATATGTACATTCGAGACATAATTCAATGATTCAATCATTCACAATTTACTCATCTAAGAAAATTATCACAAATCAAGAAATTAAGAAAAAAATCATTATAAAAAATATTCTTGATGTATATGAAATTTGGTACAAATTAATTAGCATCAAATTTGAAATTGATATTAAGAATTGACGCCTTTTCTCATCTCATTATAACATTCAAGTGGAAGTTACCATTAGCATTAAAAATGATCAAACAAAAAAAATATCGAAACCTTTACTGAATTTTTAACTAGATTGTGGAGTAAAAATGCCTTAATAAAAATCAGATCCACTGAAAAAGATCAAGTTCTGATAATGATAAAGAACCTCATCCCAATCTACTATGACCAATTCTTTGTCCTATCTTTAGCCACTTTTGAATAGTTATATGACTCAAGCATTCAAGTAGAGAAAGCCTTGCTAGAGGATTGTGAAGTTGAAAATGCTTTGTTAGAATATTCAAGTGTAGATGAAGACGAAGCAAATGTAAGTAATTTGTAACATTTTCTCGATAGATGCCAATGACATTCTAGACTCTCTTTTGTACTAATTTTTCACATTCATAAATAAAATTTAGTTGTTTGATAGTCAATATTGTTTTGAAAAATTTTATGTGATGACCCTTTCTTCAAGTGATCATTATTAAGTTTGTGTTAAAAATTATTTTTTTAAGCCTCTATTCGAATCGAGAAGAGGTAAGAAAAAGAAAAAGTAAGGAAAGTAAGAGAAACAAAAGGTTTTACCATCGTTAAAAAAAAAAATTCTAGTACTCTGTTACAACTTGGGTTTAGAAAAACATGAAAAATTTAGGAAAGGCTTTAAGGCGTGTAATGATGCCATTTTCTTTAAAGTTTTATTTGCCCACATCACTTGATTAATTGATATGCAAAAGAGTTACTAGTGATAAACCTCGAAGATATAATGAAGACCAATGATTGACTACATTTTGTATTGACGAAATCAATCCACTGAGCGATCACTGACATAAGAATAGAATTATTTGATTTTTCTATAGAAAATATGTGGGACTTTTTCTACTTTTGTTTCATATGCATAATATTTCTATGTGATAATTTATCTTGTATCTTCTAAAAACCAAAATAATTCTATTTATAATTATATAGAAATCTCTTTAAACAGACATAACTGTCTATACAGATACTTATTTGTATAGACGCAACTCTTTATAAGACATAACTCTTAGTAAATAATTATGTCATTTAAGGAGATATAACCTTTTACTATCACATGTAATTCACGTGATTTATTATTTTGAAAATGTTCTAACAATCTCTTACCATTTTCAAAATAAACCAAATATTTGATAATTCTGGAAATCTTTCACATAAATAAAGGTATATTTTGATTTAAACCCTCACTTAGTGACAACAAGTTAAAGTTAATCGAAATTGCATGGTAGACTATGCTTTGAACCAGCTATTACATTTGGTTAATTGAACTTATCTCACACGAAAGATTTCTACACCCAATAAATGTTCGTTATCTTAGGACACTATTTTGGTCATGTGTTTGCATCTTTTTTTCATGAGTGTTGTTGGAGCCAAGCCTTTGAACTCCTAAAAAGGGATCACACTCCACACTCACATAGGTAGCTCCTATCAAGAGTGTTCCTGTAACTATAACACTCTAACATATCTATGTTATGGGTCTATTAAGAGTGTAACCTAATCTTTTCCTTATCATTATGGCTACCAAGCATTTTACTTGGAATGAAAATATATGATTATAGTGATTGCAGTTACATACAGATGATGTACTTTGGCTTTTTGAACTCAAGACTTGACATTATACCAAGCTTTGAGTAGAGTTTTCATCATGGGTGACTTCATTTTATAGGCTTGAACCTCATCCTCAAATTTCCAACATAGTTATAGTACTTTTTCATACCAAATGGTGAAATTTTAACTTATTTTATCCTAAAGGTTTATAAAACCAATACCCCCACCATGTATGTATATCCATTCTTTAAAACATGCTCTTCTCATAGTAATTCAACTATTATGGATATCCTTTGTACAATTATCATAAATTCTTTTAGTTCAAAGTGATCACTTTATCGTTATTTTTGTCATAATGGTTTCACATTTGTCCATTTTATGTATTTCTTGATTTCCCAAGAAATCAATGTCATTGCCACCAAGTTATGAACCATACATCATATTGTTTTTTCACTAAGTAAATTACTATAAAGAGGACTCAAATCCCTTAGTGCAAAAAGACAACCTTTTTGTGATATATATATATATATATATAAATATTAACATTACTTTTCGTTAACAAATTACATATATACACAAAGGTGATTCACATATCATTTTTAGAATATAGTCATTTTATAAGATCATCAATAAACTTATCAAATGACTATTAAAATATCATATATATATATATATATATATATACACACACATACACACACCTTTTATCATGGACATTGTAAGCCATTTTTATGGCCTTAATTGAAACCATGTCCACCACCCAAATGGATTATAACATTTATGGCATGAATTTTGGCTTATGACTATTCTAAGCCAATCATAGTAATCTACATCAAACGTACAAATCATGTTGGTTTGACTATTGAAGCTATCTCATTTATATTGTGGCTTTTAGTGAAAATCAATTATCTCAAATGCTATTAATAACTTTCTATTGCACCTATTAACTGCCTAATATCCAATTCCAAGTTCACGGTTATTGAAAATCACCAATTCAAAAATTTATCAAAACTTTATAAATTCTCCACCATTGTGCCATCTAAGTATATATCTTTTATCATTAATCACTTTTAATTAGTAAAAGCATTTTTAAATATATGAAAAATTTACTTTATCCATAAAATCAATATATTTATGTGTAATTAGAGTCTTTTCATATTGAACCCTAATTTAAATGCCTTCACAATCACTTTGTAATTATCTATAATATATTTTTAATTTGCAAAATCACTTCTCATGTAATACATATAGTAGGCAAAAGACATGTCATTTCTACGACTTTTCCATGTTTTGGATATTAACTTTAGATTGCCTTATATGTTCATGTACATAATATACCGTTATTTAGTTTACTATTCACCAATTAATCATGAAACACTATATCTTAATAATATCTATGTACATACATCAATTTAATTTAATTGGTTTTCATGAAAACTAAATACTAGTCAAAATTTGAACCAATAATAAATTTTTTTTTTTTTAAAATATCAACTTTTGATTTATAAACAACCAACAAAGATAGAACCCATATAAATAGCTTGACTCAACTTATTATCTCAATTTGGTGCCATTATTTAGAAATAAAACTAATCTTGTGGCCAATCTTATTCTCTGCATATATTCTCCACTTACATCTAATTTTTCATGGTAAATTTCTTTACCTATTTTCGATTGTTTTCATAGAAACTATGGGATAATTTGCCTATGCTATCTATAGCTACGATATGACAATTAAACAATTGGTCATTCCATTGGAACCTAATTTAATTCGTCACTTGATAACAAGTGATAATTCTTTTAGTCGTAGCTCAATTCATGTCTTTCTCTTTTATGTTTTTAGGCTATTTCCCATCCCAATCTATATATGCATCGATTTTTCAATTAGATATACTACAATTTATTAAACTCAATTGTAGAGCCAATTTCAGTAAATGTATAAACCTATGCAATGTAATCAATATTTTAGATATTATGTTTTGACTTTACACACTAATAAAATTAATTGTTAACTTGTTTCTCATTGAGTCAATCTTCTTACTAGCAATTATGCAATAACTAAAATACATACCTCTAATAAAGATCTTTATAAAAATTAATATTTTGGCCCATAAGAAAACATTAATCTTTTGACACCTTAAGCCTTATCTAATATTGATCTCCAAATTTAGAAGAATCATTTCCAAAATGTCAAAATAAAACCTTAAGATTATTATAACGTGGTTTAGAAAAAACCTGAGAAATTGAGGAAAAGGCTTCAAGGCATATAATGCTGCCATTTTTTTAAGGTTTTATTCATCCACACCACTTGATTAATTGGTATGTAAAAGAGTTACTGACGATAAACCTTGAAGATACAATAAAGCTTAATGATTAATCCATTTTGCATTAAGAATCAATCTGTTGAGCGTTTATGGGCATAAGTAAAGAAATCTCTAGAAAAAAATTATTTTATTCTTCTATATTCTTATTACAATACTAGAATTACATGAAAATATATAGGCTAAAGACTGAATATTCTCAGCCTTAAAACCTAAGATTTTCATGCATTAAAATAGCTAATCGAAGGAGTAATTTACTTTCTACACATAATAGAAAAATATCTAATGGATTTGGCATAATTACCTACATCACTTCTTATTCTAAGAATAAGAGACTTAACTAAAATAGATAAAGTCAACTAATCAAGTAATAATGAAGATTAAATTTTCACATTTCCCTTCAAGCTAGGTAGTTGATGTCAATCATGCTCGACTTGAACTTTAGATTCTTGAAGTTATTTCAAAAGTGAGCTTTAGTGAGTATGTTTTCAGTTTGGAGGCATGTGAGAGTATAAACTAATCTAACAATTCCTTTATCTACCTTTTATTTGATGAAATGACGATCAATCTTCAGATGTTTAGTCCTATCATGATGAACATGATTCTTTGTTATACTTATGGCAGCTTTGTTGTTGCAGAATATCTTCATAGATTCTTTTGCAAAGACCTTTAGCTCTCTTAATAACCTTTTCAACCAAATTCTCTCATATATGCCATAAAACATAGCTTCAAACTTAGCTCCGCACTATTTTTAGCCACTATAGATTGCTTTTTGCTTCGTCAAGGAACCAAATTTCCTCACACATAAGTACAATAACAAGTAGTTAATCTTCGATCAGTATCATATCTAGCCTAATTAGTATCAATGTAAGTTTTAACATTTCGGTGTAATGTCTTTTTAAAAAATAACCCTTTATCAGGACTCTTTTTTAGGTACTATAAGATTTGATACACAGCATTTAAGTGTTTCTCAGATGGATTGTTCATGAATCTGCTTACTATGCTAACTGAAAAATCGATATCTGATCTTGTATGAAATAGGTAGATGAGTTTTCCAACAAGTCTTTCATATTTGCCCTCATCTGTTAGTTCCTTCCTATATTCCTATTTTATTCATTGTATTCATAAAGGTGTAAGCATATTTGCATTTAAGCATTTCAGTTTCCTTTAGGAATTCTAGGACATAGTTATGCTATGAAACATTGATGCCATTCCTTGAATGAGCTACCTTCATGCCAAGACCCAAATCTTTGATTTCAAATTCTTTAGCTAAGAGGGTTTTCAGGTTGCTAATTTCTTTCACATAGTCTCTACTAAGAATAATGTCGTCAACATAAACAATAAAAATGGCTATTTTTCCTTCAGGTGAATGTTTGACAAACATGGTATGATCAGTTTAGCATTGTGAAAAGCCATACTTTTTTATCACTTTTGTTAGTATATTAAACCATGCATATGGGGGTTGTTTGAAACCATATAAAGATTTTTGAAGTTTACATACCTTGCCAGAATTGTTTTGGTTTTTGAATCTTATAGGGATTTCTATGCAAAACTTCTTCTTTTAGGTTGCCATTAAGAAATGCATTTTTGACATTTAGTTGGTGGAGTGGCCAATCTAAGTTTGCTGTCAATGATAATAACACTCAGATTGAATTAAATTTAGTAATCAGAGTAACTAGAGCAAATGTCTCATCATAGTCAACATCATAAGATTGAGTAAATCCTTTTGCAACAAGGCGAGCTTTGAATCTGTTAATATTTCCATCTGTATTGTGCTTTATAGAAAAAATCCATTTGCACCTAACTGAATTTTTTTCTTTGGGTAATTCTGAAATCTTTCATGTTTTGTTCTTTTTAAGGGCCTTAATTTCTTCCAAAACAACCATATTCCATTTTGGTTGCATTAGTGTTTCATGAATATTATTAGAAATTTGCATATTGTTTAGTGTGATAACAAAAGCCCGATAACTGGTAATAAACCTTAATAAGAAACCACATTACAGATTGGGTGTTGAGTACATGATCTCACATCTTTTCTTAGAGCAATTGGTTGATCAAGATCATCAAAAGATTCAATTAAATAAAATTCAATAAGAGTGTTATTGTGTTGGTTTCAAGTTTTTCTAGAATTGGTTCAGATTCTTGGTTTGTACATTCTCATAGATCATTATGAGTTTTATATCTTCTTGAATAGATAATCAATTATTTGTTTGTTAACCTTTGTGTGGACTTCGGGCTTAGAAGATTTGGTTGGATGTTTTGGACATGAAAAAGAGTTTGAAAAGTGTTTGGTGGTTTGGTAATAGGATCTTCCTAAAACTAATATTCCCATGTGATTGGATTCTCCCATTGAATGGCAATTTTGGGAAAGTAAGGTTGATTTTTAAAAAAGGTAACATTCATGGAATGGTAGAATTTCTTTGTTACTAGTGAGTAACACTTGTATCATTTTATATTCAGGGAATATTCAAGAAATATGCATTTGATGGATTTGAGATCTAATTTTTTTTGGTTTTGTTGGCTAGTAAGAACAAATACAGTGCATCCAAACATTTTAATAAGAATAGACAAGATGATTCAAAGGTGAGGATAGGAATTGCAAAGGGATTGGCAAGGGTTTTGAAATTTCAAGACTTGATAAGGCATTCTGTTTATAAGATATGTAGAGGTAAGAATAGTCTTACCCTAAAAATGCTTAGGTACATAGGTAGCCATCATGATGCATCTTGCAACTTCTAACAAATGTTAATTATTTCTTTCAGCAACGTCATTTTGTTGAGGAGTATCAACACATGAGTTTTGATGAATTATATCATGTTTCATTAAATATGATCTGAGGACTGAATTGTAGTATTTATTCCCATTGTTGATTCTTAAACTTGGATTTTGATTTTGAATTAAGTTTGGATCATATTGTTTAAGTTTTGAAATAGCTAACCTACTTTTGATTTTTCCTTCATAAGGAATACCTAAATAACCCTGGTGTGATCATCAATAAATGTGAAAAACCATCTAGAACCAGTAATGTTATTTACTCTGAAGGAACCCCAAATGTCATTGTGTATCATTGAAAAAGGATGGGATGATTTGTAAGGCTGATTAGGATATATGGTATAGGTATGTTTAGATAGTTAGCATAGTTCACATTGAAAGTTGTTAGGATTTTTATTGAATAATAAGGGAAACAACCTTTTAAGGTACAAAAAATTTAGATGAGTTAATCGATAGTGCCACAACATGATGGTACTATCTTTATTATTACTAGAAGATGAAGCCACACAAGAGGTCTTTTGATATTGTTTTTCAAAATCATTAGCTCTTAGGATATAAAGTCTTGCACACATCTTAGCATTGTCAATCATCTTCTCTAAATCCAAATACTAAAATTCACACATATTTGGAAGAAATTTAGTAAAACACTTAAGGTCTCTTGTAAGTTTGCTTATAGACAATAGATTGCAACTTAAATTTGCGACAAACAAAATAGAATCAAGTGTTATCTCTTTGAAAATAATAACAGAATCTATATCGGCTACTTTTGAAAGTGACATATTAGTAATTCAAACTGTGAAGTTTTCATAACATGGGTTGTATTTACTGAATACAGATGTATCCTCAGTCATATGGTTTGAAGCTCTTGAATCCATAATTTATGAATTTGATTTCTCTAGTTTTACAAGGCACTTAAAAAATTACCTTTTTATACTAAAGAACCTATTCCAATAACGCTAGCTTTAGGGTTAGAGGTAACCTCCGACACTGGACTCTCTCTTTTACTAGCCATGTTCGACTTCGAGTGAAAATTTTCAAAGGTTCAAATCGTGCTTTGCTACCATAAAAAAATCTATCGAATAAAACTATTTTGTTCTCTATATTTTTTTTATTACAATACTAAAATTACATGAAAATATATAGGCTAAAGATTGAATATTCTTAGCCTTAAAATCCAAGATTTTCATGCATTAAAACAACTAATCAAAGGAGTAATTTACTCTCTATACATAATAAGAAAATATCTAATGGATTTGTGTAATTACCCAAATCACTCTTTATTTTAAAAATAAAAGACTCAACTAAAATAGATAAAGTTAACCAATCAAGTAATAATGAAGATTAAAATTTCACAGTAAGAACAAAATTGTTTGATTTGACTATAGCAAATATGTGGGACTTTTTTTGGCTTTTGTTTCATATGCATAATATTTCTACATGATAATTTATCTTGTATCTTCTTAAAACTAAAAGAGTTCTATTTATAATTAAATAGAAGTATCTTTGTACAGACATAATTGTCTATAAAAATGCCTATTTGTATAGACACAATTTTTTATAAGATATAACTTTTAGTAAATAATTATATCATTTAAAAAAATATAACCTTTTATTATCACATACAATTCATATGATTTATTATTTTGAAAAGGCTCTATGGGTGCTCTAGACATATGTGGGATTTGTACCATCTTTAGAAAACTTTTGAATTCTTGTGTCTTCCATCAAGGTTGGTAAAAATATGCAATCGAGGTTGAAATGACAAGAGGTCATGTTCTTCAATTCTTTTTAGTGCATTATGTTTTGTTAACTATTTTGAGCCTAAAAGTAATTCTTTCAAAATCAAAATGACTCTTGTCAGGGATCACTCCATTATTATGCATTACGGAAACAATTCAATATTCAATGGGTTTAGGGTTTAGTTAACTACTTTGAGCCTAAAGTTCCTCAATTGTTACTGACTTTCCAATTAAACTAATTAAGCATGAACCAAAATGAATTTCTGATTTTATAATCAAACTAATTAAGCATGAACCTAAATGAATTTCTGACATTCTAATCAAACTAATTGATTAAGTTGCTCGAGTGTGGATTGATGACACTCCATAACATCAATTGATTCAGGTTCAAGAGATTATAATAAGGTCGGATCAATTCAATTTGAGGAATATTAGGGGAAATGTGAAGTGAGTTCGATCGAACATTCACCTGATTTTGATAAGGTTGGATTGATTTTTGTTTAGATTTTGGGACACAAAATTTGTATCTACAGTAACATCATTTTACTGCAGCTCATTACACAAGAAGGAAAAAGCAAAATTCCAAAGATGCTAGGGAATTTTCTCATTAATATTTATGCAAAACGTGGGATCATAGTTAAAGCCATGGAAGTTTTAATACCATGGCAACCAAATTTAAGGTCAACAGCAGTGAGGAGCCAAAACATGGATCAAACTTGCATATAATAATGTGTTTTCCGCAGTCGGCACAAGTACAATATATTATTTTGAACAGCTTTTATTTGATGAAAGCGAAACACCGAATGCAGGGAATATGAACCACAGTTTGCAGAGGAAAACGTGAACTTCATAGAAATCCTTTGTCCTGGAAACTCTTGATACAGTCATCAAACATTTCAGGAAGTGATTTGAATGCTGGGAAGCCCAACTGTTGTATCTTGCTCGTATCCATGCTATGTGCATTGTTGTCTCCTTCTTGACTGCTACACCTGCAATATCGGTTTAGTTGATTAACTCAAGTGTTAGTTTTTCCTTTTCTGCATTTGGAATTGTATTCCAATGATAGTTGAGGAATGATACAAGATACGGAAACACAAGACCCTAGAATATTGTTTCACTCACTTGTTTTCGAAAGGATAGGAAGGATACTTGGTCCTCAGCATCTCAATGATCTGCGTCCAATGAGCTACTGAGCTAGAGCATACTAGCCTGCCTGATGCTTTGCTTTCTTCCATAGCCATAATGTGAGCTGCAATCACATCATATATGTGCACAAACCCTACCGTGGTGTTTGGGTATTCACCTCTCAAGCCTGGTCAGGAAGGAAGATGAGAATGTAATTTTTACCAAATGAAAACAAGTCATGTTACTTACAAAGCAAATGGCAGCCCCCAAGAGAAGCTTAACGCCTGGTATGAGCATCAATATATATTTTAGTTGTGATATAGTAATGTGACTGAATCTATACCGCCTGATATGATTTTATAGTTCCTTTTTCTTCTTTCCTTTTCCAGGGCTCTACTCCTCCAACCAGAAGTTATCTAAGGGCATTGTAGTAATATTCTTGGAACTCTATATATAAAAATAAGTCTGTCTCTATCAAAGATTTTCATTCTCTCTCGTTTTTTTTTCTTTTTTTTTAAGCAAAATGACATAATTTAAGAATAAAAGAAGAAGTTGTAGGAAGAAAAAGTTGCTGGTGTTGAAATTTAAACACAAGATTTGTTGGATACCAACATTTAAGTGCAACTACTTGAATCAATTAAGTTAAGTTTTGGATTCTTTATCTTTACTTTTTCATTACTTATTTCTTCTATCTTTCTACAAAATACTGATTTTATTGTTAGAGTGCGTCTCGGAGTAACTACTTCGACGTCTTCTAATTATTTTTGTCTTGAAAATTTTTTCCATTAAATGTCTCCTTCAACAACTATAGAGATTGAAAACATTATTTATTATAAAAAAGTTGTAAATTCAAAATTTCTTATAATCTCATTCTCATCAGCAAAAGAAATCTGACCTTTGACTATAGAGAGTATCAATAGCAGAGTACTAGTTGGCTGTGGCGCAAGCAAAGGACCAACCACGAAAGATGGGTTCACTACCACCAGATCGATCCCACTTTCTTTTGCTACACTCCACGCTTCTTTTTCAGCGACAGTCTTTGCATATGCGTAAAGGAGCTGCATGGAAGCAACATTCCAGAAGAGAATTTATGAAACAAAAAGAGAAAAAAAAAAGTTACAGTTAAATCTTGCACGTCAATACATTGTGGCGTTTGCAATACTCTAGATCACTCCAATGTGACTCATTAAGGGATGAAATTTGCTGCTCCTGGACATCAAAACGGTACCGTATTGAAGAGCAGGAGGAGGTGAGCACAACCCTTTTCACACTGCTGGCTTTGGAACAGGATGTCAGCACATTCAAGGTGCCCTTTATGCATGGATCAATCAAAGTTGCCTACAAAAATTTCAAGGTATCAAAATTTGGCATGTAATTAGATATATGTATTACTTAATTATTCTATGACAATTTTTTGGGTACTTATTTGTTTTAATAGTTTTAAAACAAAATTTGTCATTTTGAGTTTTTGTATAAAATGTATCCATGCTTTTACAGTTTTCCATAATTTTTTATAACAAAATTATGATTAAAAGTTTTATTCATTTCAAATCAAATTTATGATATCTTTTATCTTTTTGATTTTGCAATGAGATTTATTTATATACATTAATTAAAAAATATTTTTGTATTAAGTTTGCATTTCTTATACTTTAAAGTAAGTTATCATACATTTGGAAAAAAACTTAGTTTTAGTAGTTTATATATTATTCTTGTTATTTCATTTTCTTTTTCTATCCTTCATTTTTGAATTGCCTTAATTTTTATTTTCAAACACCTAATGGTACACTTAACTTTTTTATATTATCAAAATCACTTTTTATTTATTTTATTTTATTTTTTTATGTTTTATGTTTAGTTGTTTTGTTTTAAAAAATAATGAAGCATTAATTCTATTAAAAATTTAAAGCTTTAAGATAAAATATATCAAAACCCAATTTTTTTTAAGCTTCATAAAAGTTGTTATAGCAAAAAAAAAAAAAAAAAAAAAAAACTCTCTGAAAATCAAAATAAGGACGAACACTATGTATGAGATAGATGGCATACATACATTTAAACAATTTTAGGAAAAGAAAAAAAAAAAACATTAAGAATTTATATGAAAGTTTTATATTTTAATATTTGAAAAACTAAATGCATAATGTGGAAAGGAGTTTGGTGAAAGCATAATTGTAATAGAAATTTAAAAAGTGATCCAGAAATGAGTAAATGAATTAAAAATATTAAAAATTATATAAAGAATTTGAGAGAAGGAAATGATGAAAAATTGATTAATTATTATTTTCTAAAAATGAAAATACAATAATTTTGTAAATGAAAATAGAAAATAAAAATATAAAATATTTTCCCAAACCAAATAGAAAATATTTATTTGTTTTTATTTTTTATTTTCATTTTAGAAAACTTTTTTATCCATTTTAGTCAAATAATAATTTTATTCTTTATTGCTTTTATTATTCTTTACTTTTTAAAGAAATTTTATAAATTATATGCAAAAACTAAAAATTAAATAAGTATAATATGAAATATAAAAAAAAATGTATTATGCAGCTCAACAATTATTAAGTTTGACTCAATTTATTGTCCAAAAACAATTCAAATTGGGTTTGGAAGGATCTAGATCGAGTCGGATTCATGGCCAGTCCACCTCTTCATTTTCTTTTACTTTTATTTTCAAAGACAGCATAGTTTTGTTCATGAATTAAAATCTAATCCTAAGTTTTAAATTTAAATTTAATTATGTACGAGTTTAGTTTAGTTTTATATTAAATTTATTTAATTAAATTCTCATTTGTTGATTGTTAGTTTGTTTAATCATGATAAAATACTTGATTATGACTTGTATTAGTAATTTCAAAAACTAATTTTTTTCATTTTTCATCTTTGCTTTGGTGAGAAACTTTTTTTTTGTTTTAATTTTTTTTACTATTTTAGTTGACTTTGGTGAATGTATGTAGTTTTTTTATTTTGTGAAAATTTGTATTAGTATTATTATTAATTATTTATAAAAAAAATTTATTTTTAAATAAAAAATTAAAAAATTAATACTTTAGTCTTGGTTTTTTTTATGTCTTTAACTTTATCTTTATTTTTAATTTTTACTTTATATTTATATTGGCAAATTTCATCGTAATTCCTTTTTTATAATATCTTATGGATAACAGGATAAGAATTATGTTTCTTAATAGAATTATAATTTAATATAATTAAATTCAACATGATAATGATATTCAAATACGTTTTTAAGACCAATTGAATCTTTAATCATTTTATAATTAATTAAATCTCAAAATTTTGTAAATAGAAACAAAATATATTGGATAAAGGAAAAATGAAAAAAATAAATAAAAGCAAAATACGAAATGAAGAAATAAACAACAAAAGGGTATCTTTTTGTTTAGAGTTAACTTGGATATTAATATCATTTTTCATAAGGTAAGTGTATTTTCAACCATAATTCAAGGTAAAAAGGTTTTTGTATAAATATATAAAGTAGAAAAAAGTGTCTTCCGTTTTTCATCTAACGATAAAGCAGCTTTAAGAAAATCATTAGAGATTGAGTTTGAACCAAATCATCACTTCTCCTTTTCATGTAATAATGCATTGCCCACCTTTGAAATTAAAATAATAATAATAATAATAATAATAAAAAAGAAAGATTGCCTGAACGTTGTCGTCATAGGGAACCAGAACCGGCGATGCAGTGTGGAAAACACCATCAACGCCTTGGAATGCCTCATCAAAGCTTCCTTCCTCCATCAAATCAGCTTTCATAATCTTCAGCCTCTCCTTGGCTCCAGCCAACTCCCTAAGAAAACCAACCTTTCCCACATCCCCTGCTCATAAATTAGGATTTTTTTCTTTTTTTAATTGAAAAAAGACGTAAAAAAAAAAAAAAAAAAAAAACAGAGTATAAAAGCTAATTAGAAACCTGGATCTCGCACTGTGGTGCGCACAAAGCAACCTTTCTCCAGCAAGGACTTGACCAAATAAGCAGCAATGAACCCTGTTCCGCCAGTTACACAGTATTCCAGCATATCTCTCCTCCTCTGTTTTTTCTCTTTTCCTGCTTTAAATTCTAATTTTTACAGTGACTAATATATATATTTGTGAATATGGAAGCATCTAGATTAAATTAATATTTTTTTTATAAAAAAAAAAAGGCGAATAGAAAGAATTGTCATGTGTTACGCGTCTCAACTTGTTTATAATTGTTCTTTCTGGTGGGGGGAAGCACCTAGGCAGATGGTTCATTCAATCCATCAGATGGTTCATTAATTTAAGTAAATAAATTAAAAATAACAATAAAATATTCAAATTTCTTAAAATTTAAAAATAGCATAACAAAGCCAATTGAATTGAATTTAATTTGACTTGCTACGATTTTGCTTTTAATAAACTTTAAATATTACACATTAATCAAAATTTTATTAAAAAAGTCAAATTGAATCCAACTGATATCTTAAGAATCATTTCAATATTTTGCTTTTACTAATTTATGTACTTATTTTTTTCAAAAATATTTAATTTCAATTCCATTTCCAAGCTTTTAATTTCAATTCCACTTCCAAACTTTTAATTTGGCATCTCACGTTCTTAATTAGAGGATACCCTTGCCCTTTAGGTCTTAGATTATTTTATTTGCTTTTACCTAAACAAAAGTTAAGTATTATTTGATGAATATTTGACGATGATCAATTTGTTAAAACTTTTAATTTTAGTGATAAAATATGTTTCTTTTATTTTTTACTCCCTTATTGTTGTTAATGATAGTATCACCAATGAGTTTTATCCAGAAAAAGGATTTTATAAGGAGATCTCCTTTTGTCCTATTTGTTTTTTATTTTCACAAAGGGTTTTCAATGATGCTAAGAAAAAATCAAAGCCATGGGTTGTTGTATGAGTGTAGGCGAGCCGAAATGGCCATTGAGTTAATCACCTTTTCTTTGTAGATGATAGTTTTCTTTTTGCTATAGTTAATAAAAGCAAAAACGAAAATGTAATGCATATGCTGAAGTAATATGAAGAAAGCTTGGGCTAAAAGATAAATCTTGACAAATCGACTTTGTTCTGTAGCAACAACATAGAAGAATGACAAAATGAAGAAATAAAAAATATGTTTAGTGTCCAAGAAACCAAAAATTTGAAAAAGTATATAGGACTATCTACAATGGTGGAAAAAGACAGGAAAAAGGCATTAAGAGATTTGAAGGATCGAATGAGTGCTAGAATGAAATGGAGATGCCAAGGAATGTTATCGTTAAATGGGAAAGAAGTATTCATCAAGTCCATTCTCCAATCTATTACCACTTATGCCATGAGTTGTTTTCTTCTACCAAAGTTGTTATGTGAAGAAATGAATAATTTGCTAAGAAAATACTATAGGAGGCATGAAAAGGAGAAAAAAAAATTAATTGACAAAGCTAGAAGAAATTGTGTTATGCCAAAAAAGATTGAGGCATGGGTTTTCAAGAGATGGAAAACTTTAACAAAGCTATGCTAGCTAAATAAGGGTGAAGGATTCTCACTAATACTAGCATGCTAGCACACAAAGTCTTAAAAGCCAAATATTTCCTACATGGTTTTTTCCTTGAATCTGACTTAGGAACATATCATTCGTTAATGTGGAAGAGCATTCTTTTCACCTCAACTATAGGATAGAGGAGATATGTGTTGGTAGTGGTTGATTATATCACTAAGTGGCTTAAAGCCAAGGCCCTAGCTACCATAACTGAATCTTAAGTTGAAAAGTTTGTTTTGAAGAACATAGTTTGTAGATTTGGTCTACCTCAGGCCATAATAATAGACAATGTGAAATAGTTTGACAATTTGAGGTTTAAAAAATGGTTTTTTAATCTCAGTATTGATTTACGATTCACCTCAATTGCACATATTCAGTCCAATGACCAAGCCGAGGTGGCTAACAAGACCATACTTGAAAACCTTAAGAAAAGATTTGATAAAGCTTAAGGCAAGTGGACCAACAAACTACCCAGTGTATTAAGGGCTTCAAAACAACCATAAAAGTTTCTACAGGAGAAACCCCCTTCAACTTGGCTTTGGGAATAGAGGCCATGGTGTTTATGGAGATTGGCCTTCCTAGTTTTCAAGTTAAGCTTGGAACCAAAGAGGGGAATGAGGTGGCCAAAGCTAATTTGCATTTGATAGAAAAACAGAGAGACATAGCTCTAACCAGAATAGTAGCTTATTAGTAAAAATTGTCCAATTTCTACAACAAGAGGGTTTAACAAAAAAAAAAAAAAACATAAAGAAGGGCAACTTGGTGCTCAGGAAAGTGGAAGCCTTAGGAATCAATGACCGAAGTGGAGAGTTAGCCATGAATTAGGAGGGCCCCTATGCAATTAAAGAAATTGTACATGACATGACGTACATGCTACAAGATATAAATGGAGATTCTATTCCAAGGACATGGAATGCGAATAACCTTAAGGTTTACTACCAATGAGGGCTACGAGGTTGAGCATACACTTGTAATTATTTGTACTACTCCATTTTTAAGCTAAATAAAATTATGAGCTTTGTCTAGAATCCATGTTTGGTTAACATCATTTATGAAATATGAAGCTCATTAATAACCAACCTCATACTTGTTAAATTTTTGCATCATGAATGACTAAGTAAATGGAATAGCCAATGTCCGATGCCTTTTACTCAACTTGGTTTAAAAAAGCCATCTGACCTGACACTTGTTAAGAAGTTATTACATAGATCTGACAATTTGCAAAGCTGATATTGAAAAATAGGTTCATAACTCAATAAATTATCTTGGTCATAATACTGAACTGAGCTAACACTTGATTCATTTATCAATTTAGACTCTCAAGTTAATTTAATGCTTATTTTATTAATTTCATCTCATTTATGAAGCATCAAGCTAAGAATTGAGCTGTGAACCTTAAAGAAAGAAAAAGTAGGTAAAGCTAAGATTTGAGCAAAATATGTACTTTCATTCCATTATTATTTCAAATGATATAATTTGAGTTGAAAGTATCCTTTACAACTTTTAAACAAAAATTACAAAAGATCGATTAAAGAGTTAAACAAAAATTTATCAAAAGGTGAAAAGAAATAGAAGAGTTATCCTAAACTTCCATCCCTTCTTCAACCTCTTCTCTATGCTCCTTAGTTGGCATTTATGGCTCATCAACTCCAACCTTAGCTTTAGCCTCAGCCTCAAAGGTAGCATTGACCTCAACTTCAATCTTAGCATCCTTCTTATCCTTAGTAGCTTCAATAGAAATAGGGGTTGGTCAGGACTTACTGTCATGAAGGCTAATATCAGATAGGTTAAGGTCTAGGTTAACAAAGCAAAATTATACCTCTTGTAATGCCATGTTGAAAGTATCTAAAACCTACTTTCAAGCAAACTCTATTTTACATATTATAAAACTCCTCGAATGCTTGAAAATCATCCATTGCCAATTCTTTGACTTTCTTATCAACCTCAAACTTTGACTTTAGCCTTGCCACCTAAGCCAAAGCCTCGTTGAGCTTAAAGTCAATCTATTGTTGAAAAGACTCAACCATAGCCTTTTGGACTGACATGTCTTCAAGTTTAAAACCAAGTCTTCCACATTTGTACCAAGCTCTTTCTTATTTTTCTTTCCCTCGACTAAAAAGGCCTTTATTTTTTATCGGTCTTCGTGGTTGTATAAAGATCCCAAGCATAATCCTTCAGGTCCTACTCGATCTTATAATAATGCATAAAAACTCAATTGGTGTTCAATAGACCATGCCTGTAGTTTGAGAGACAAAGGTCAAAAGCTGTTTAAAGATTGCATAAAACAAAAATTGATATTAGACTTTGGAAAAATAAGAAAAGTAAAAAAAAAAAGAATAGATTAAGCTTAAAGATATGCTGGCCTTTTTTTAGAAAAGATCACTTATGTGATCTTCTTGACCATCTCGGGGTCTTTGAATGCATTTTTTGTGGAGTCGAACTCCATGTTTATTTTCACCTATTTGAGATAGGTTGTAATCTAGTGCTTGGCTTGGCAAGAGAAGCCTTAGTATTTTACTTCTTTTGAGCCATTTCCCTTTGGGTCATCTACTTCTGCCTCTTCTAAGGTGTGGTTGAGCTAGGTAGAGGTTGAGAAAAAGAAAGGTTAATTATTTTCACTCCCTTCGAGGAAAAAGTGAGTTGAATGTGAGCCTTACCTCGTTTTTTTAGTTTGAGAGCATGAACAAAATGTGTAAATTCAAACTCCCTTATATGGGGAAACATGTTTGCTTTAAAGAACGAGCTAAGTGTTAGAAAAAAATTAATCAAACAAACATTGCATGAAGTTACCTAGAACTTACCCAAGTATTTAACCTCTTTAACAATAGAAGTAGAGGTCATCTCATAGGTATTTATAACTATCTCTCTCTTTTGAGGAAGTTTATTACTTTGTCTTGAGCTTCGAGCTTTTTTATGGTGAGAGGATTGACCTGGATGTCTTTAAATATGCATGATCTATTATTCACCTCTCAAACTCTATTATTATATTTTTGAATGAAAAGAAAGAGTAACTTCTAACTCTTTATCAGACAATCTATAAAAATTTTTATCACAGGTCAAGCTATGACATAATACTAGCTTTTATCATGTGGATACTTTTTAACTACAAAGAATTCTCTGAACAAAAAGATTATGGGAACTAAGCTCAACTTTTTATAAAGAATGATAAATCCTACTATGTACTAAAAAAAATTGAGATAAATTGAGTGATAGTTAAATCATAAGAAAGAAAAAGATTAACAATGAAAAAATGTAAAGGAAAGTTCAAACCTATCAATATAAACTCCTAGTGCACCTAAATCTTGTCGATATCTAAAAAAATAGTAACTCAAATCAATGGTTGATGTTATTATACTATATTCATTCTTAAAAAAGTCAAACTTGACTTTTAAAGCACGAGAGTAATGCACATAACACATGTTAAAGTAGTCTTCTAGATTGGCCTTGCCTTTTAAACTCTACATCATATCCTTCAGGATTATGCCTAAGTCATAAAGGGTATGGAAGGGAATAAGGTCATCTGCATCATTACCTAGGGTAATTTTTCCTTGCTTCACCTTCTTTTTCTTTTTTGGCTTGGTTAGACCATTCTACTTCTTATCTAGAGCCTGTTCGCTTTTAAAAGTTTTTTCATAAGATGATTCATGTTTTAAAAAGGTAGTAGAGGTCTACACCTAAATAGGAGCTGGGACTTCATCATGTCAAAGGAAGAAGAAAAAAAAAAAGAAGTAAAAGACTCCTTAAACTTAAGATACGGACCAGGGTTAGACCCTAATGTAAGCTTAGAATGATGTTTTAAGAAGCTAGAAGCAAAAGTTTGAGGTTGAGAAAGAGTAAGAGTAGAAAAAGAGGAAGAACGGTTAAATAAAGAAGTTGAATTGACCTTTGACATTAGGGCTAGAAGACTTTCGATGGCATATTGATAACACTAAAATATATAGAGATTTTACATGTCAAAATAGTGCTAAAAATTAAAATTTTAGATGATTTTTGGTGCTTTTCATGTTGTTTTCGTGGCTTTAGGTTTTTCAAGCTTAAAAGACTCATTTTTATGTAAGCCATGCATGTAACCATGCAAAGCTCATAATCGGTCCAACCATGCAAGATTAATGCTACCTACCATTGATCCATATTCAAGCAATTACAAGCCCATTTGAACTCCCTCACATTTGACCAAGATGAAAATTTAAGATAAGCATGCTTCTTTTGCTTAGACATGAAGACTTGTACAAGGACTCTAGTACATTTAGCCATGCATAGGAGAAAGAAATTTGCAAGAATTTGGACTTTTCAAGCTCAATCCATTTGATCAAAATGAGATTGAAGTTCATAATGAGACTTGACTTAGCCTTGAAGAGTTTTACTTGGAAGAAAACTTTATCTTTTTATAAGATGGATAAAATTCAAATTCTAGCTTTTGAAACCTATCCTAGCCAAACCTAAGGGAGAAAATTGATCAAGATTGCATCAAGATGTGATGAAAGGCTAAGATTGCTCCACCAAGGCCCCATTAGGCCAAGCTTATCTAAGGGAGAGAGTTTTATGCAACCATGCCTCTTTGAAAGATAAAGATAAGGCCTATCCTAAGGTCTTTGAATTTGAATCAATCACTTGTAATCTTTTCTTCCCTTGGTTAAATCCCACTCTATAAATAGGGAGGCTATTCCTCTCATTTCATCATCCCATTTTTCACTTCTCTTATTTCTTTTAGTTTTTAAATTTCTTAGTTTATTTCTTTTAGTTAAGTTATTAGCTTAGGTGACAAATTTGCCAAAAACTAAGTTTTTGTTCTTTAAATCTTTTTCAATTAAAAAATATTTTCATTCAAAGATCTCTTTTCTTGTTTTTAAAGTTTGTAAATCTCGTTTCTTGTTTTTTTTTTAATTTTGGTACAACCATTTTATTTTTTGAAAATCCTAGTTTTCTTTATTTTCTTTACAAGTTTCAGCCAACCTATGTTTTTTTATTCTTTAGTTTTTTTTCATGCAAGCTTTGTTCCTAGATTTCTTCAAGAATTCCGTAATCTTTACTTTCTTGCTTTATAATATTTTAATTATAGTTTTATTTAGTCTTTGGCAACAATCTTTTACTTTGTAAGTGATAGTTAGTGAAGTTAAAAATCCTGTCTACACATTGCCTTTAATCTTTCTTAAACTCTATAACCCTAAAATCTTAAATATTCATTTGTTTAGACATAAGATCTCAGCTTTTCACTTTTGGTAATTATGAGCAACATTTTTTATAATCCCTAAGGAAACGATATTTGGAATACTCCATTTTATTACTAGATCTGTGCACTTGCAAGCTCTGTACAAAAAGCAGTAATCATATAGTCTATTACAGTAAAAAGCTTATCCATACCATGATAGACCTACTTTCCTATATCACAAGCATTATCTTTGAGCTATTTTTTACCTTTATTAGACATTGAATTTAACCAGAAAACTACTTAGCTATAATCCCTTCCTACAATAATAGAAAGGACTTTAACATTTGAATAACCTTAACAGCCAAGCTGACTTCCCCTTGGTTTCACCCTAAAACTCCTAGACATACTAAAATTAGAAGACATAATGAAAAGAGGCAAAAAAAGTATTAAAAAGGTTGAGAATAAAAAGATCGGTTGAAAGAAAATTAAAAAAACTAAAAGTCGATCAAATTAGGTTGGTACAAGATCAAGAAGGCTATAAAGTGAGATAGAAACCCCATAAGCCCATTCTATAGTCAACTCATAGATAAGATAAATGCTCCAGATTGTGTCACATGGTCGAAATAGTCACCAAAGATGATTGTTCACATTCTTAGCCCAAATTCATTTAACTGCCAATTTTTCTCTCTTTTTATTAAATGCATATTCACTTTTTGACAATAGATCAATCTACAGAAGGGACACATCAATCACCACAACAAAACTAGTCACATCAGCTAGGTTGGCCATGCATTAGTCTAAAAGGCAAATTTACAAATTAAGAAAAAACACAAGTCTAACATTGACGATCACAATAAACAGGTTAGTAAATTATGATTAGATGTGATGTCGAGCACACAAAACACATTGGTAACCGACTATAGACTTGCTTGATCTGACCCTTCCTTACATTGACACCTACAGTCACCTACCTTGGTCACTTAAGGTTTGATCAACTAAATAAATTTTCAAAGCCCATGTTTAAGAAACTTAAGCTTGGTATTACCAAACACCCATCATATTAGCTTAATCAATGCTTGTCAGTCGATACTCAGATTGCTCATCTTTACTCATTAAAAACTACCAACAGATAGCCAGAGACATTTTAAATTTTTAGGTTGACTTGACATGTCAGATTGACCTAGGTCACGGTGCCACGTTAGCTCGACTACCACACTAATTTGCCAAACGGCCCCTTCAATGATGACTTGTCATCCTTTGAGTGGACGGTCAATATCTAGGTTAGCTCTATCTTTCAAGTCACCCCTGGCTGTAAGGCTGACCTAGTAGTGGATGGTTAACCTTTTACTTTTCAAATAAATAGGGTCATCTAGATACCATATAGATCATCTTATTTTTTTTTTACTTTGTTTATTCTCCTTCATTCTTTCCTCTCTAGCTAATCTCTGATTTGAATGTCAGAGCACAAAAGTCGAGAACACCTTCAATTTTTGTTTTTAACCGCTCTTTTTTTCTTTTTTATGATTTTAGGTTTTTATCGTTCCAGCTTAGCTTGGCATAAACAAAATTCAAATCATATTTTTTAAAGAGACATCATTTTTGTTCTTACATAAATTAAATCTTGAAAATTTGTTTAAGTGAATAATTAATTTTCTTAAATTCCATCCAGATATTAGGTAGAAGTGTTCAATGGGCAAGCTTATACTTAGTATTAATAGCTTATATGCTTGCCTAAGTTCAGGTAGGCCTAAAATTTTAAGCCTCAAAATTTTTTCAAACCCAATTCAAATTAAAAAAAATTAATACCAAGCTCATCCATGAAACTTAATTTATATAATAAATTTTTTTAAATGTGATTAAATTAAGTTTAATGGGATTATATTGAATTCACATATATATAAAAATTAAAAATAAAAATTATATATATAAAAATTAAATATGAAAATTATATAAAAATAAAAATGAAGTTTAATAAATTGTATATAATTTTTATTTTTAATTTATATATAATTCACATATATATAAAAATAAAAAAAAATTTATATATGTGAATTTGAATCGGACCAAGCCGGGCTTGGGCTTTAAATATTTTATCTAAGACCCGATCTAAAATTTAAATATGCCTAAAAATTATGTCCAAGCCCGTTTAATAGGCTTTAATTTTTTGTCCAAACCCTCTCAAAATTTGGGCAAGCCTTTGAGCTTAGGTAGGTAGCTTGTCTTTTAAAAAAGTCTAATATTGAGGAATTAAAGAAAACTTTTTAACACAAAAGATTATCATTTTTATACCTAAATATTTTTGAAAGGAAAAATAAGAGGATGACAATAATAAAACTAAAAATATTTGGAAGATGAGAAATGAAATTGATTATTTGTATCATTTTATTTTTATTTCTATTTATATCATCTTACTAATAAAAGTGAAATGGAAAATAATGATTGTTTTAAAAGAAAAAGAGATATATTTTTAGAAAAACAAGATAATATTTTAAGTAATTGTAGCTTTGAAAATTTTGTTTAGATATTGGAAGAAATTCAAATGTCATTTTACCAAGAAATGTTGTCTTTATTTTAAAGATTGTTATAAGTTTTTTAAACGAATATACATTTTAATAATTTTTACCTAGACATTGGAGAATTAAGGAAATTTTCTATCGTTAAAGATTTTTATTTTTAAATATTTCATCAAAGAAATAATGATAAAAGAGATGAAAATGAAAGATTTGAAAAAAAAATAAAATTGATTATTTGCATGCTATGATTTTATTTTTATCATTTATTGTGTATTGCATCATATGCATATTGTTTGATGATGTGATGAAGAAAAATTTTAAAAATTTCCTTTTTTAGACATAAAAAAATTAGTATTTCTAAGTTAAAATAATTTTTAGGACCTTAACTAGACATTAGAAAGCTTCTTAATAATTATTTTTTATAAAAGAATATTACGCCAGATTTTAAAAGATATTATGAGAATTTTAAGTGGAGAAATATTTTTCAAAACTTTGCCTAAATATTGGAGAATTTAGAAATTGTTTCAAAACTAAAAATTTTCAGTTCATTCCTAAATAAAGAGTTTTAAAAAGGATTTTGTGAAAAAAAGTATAATTAAGGATATTATTTTAAATATTAAAATTAAGATAATTTTTATCAAAACTAAGGGATAACACATGATTAATTGGCACCATTTTTAAAATGAGCGGTGTGAGGGTGCTAATTATTCCCCACGAGTAGTCATACTTTTGAATCCAAATTTGTTTTCACAAACCACACAAAAAATTATTTTGTTTTAATTAATTTTAAAATTTTATTAAGATGATGAGTTTTTTAAGGTGGCTAATCACACCTAGCCAAAACAGATTAGTGGGAATTCCCTTGATTTTAAAATTTTTAAAATTTTTATCTAGCGATCCCTAAAATCATTATGACAACTTGGCGACTTAGTTAGGGACTGTGATTTTTTTTTTTAAAGAGTTAGGCCAAAAATTGATCATATGTTGTCTAAAGTTTTGATTTAATGATCTTAATTACTATTTAACTTTGATTTCTTTAATTTTGATTTTCTTATAAAGATGTTTTACATTGCATTCCTTTTTTTTTATTGTCATTTATTTTATGTTTTTATGTTATTACATATTGTTCTTAATAAATATTGGGATATTTAGGATAGAGGTTGTAATGTAATAAAATGTTAACATATTCCTTCACACTCAATCACATCTACATTGCATGTATGAGCTTTGTTGCTGCTAGGCTCTAAGCCAAAATCTTGAAAGCGTAAGTAAGAGAAAAGAGCAATTAAGGGCAAAAACAGGGAGTGTTCCCTACATTCGTATTCCAATGCTCAAGTCAAATATCTATAAGGGAGGTCGGAATTGGAGAAAAGTAAAAAAGTGTGAGTAACATGGGAATGAATAGATAGTACTTAAATGTCTCTATTTATAGGTAGAAGGTAAAGGGATTGTGGGGCAGAATCGTGATGAAATCGAGCTGACATGGTATTGAGATGTCAGGTCAGCCCAAAGTCCAAAATGCCCCTGGTTGTCTATTGACAATATTTAATAATGGGAATGACTAAAATACCTTTTAGACTAGAAAATATCTCTAACACTTTGTCTCTCCATTAAGTAGTCTGAGTATCAGATTGATGGGTATGTGATTGGATCTTTTTGGAACGTACGTTTGTCGATCCAACCTCAATCTTGTAAATGCAGTCTTTTAAAAGTTATTCAAGATCCAACCTTATTTTGTCGAGGTTGAATGTGGCTAGAGTTCACGTGAGAAGCAGGCTAGGCTTGTAACCATTGTTCAGTTCAACCTTGATTAAATTGACATGTGCTGACCTGGTGTTTTATGTAAATTTCTTATTATATAACAAAAAAAAGATTTTAGTAATTTTTTGAGGGATTATTTAGTAAATAATTATAAGAGAAGGGTTATTTTCGTAAGTATAAAGGCATAATAGTCTATTTGTCTACATGAAACTTCTTATAATATAATGGAAAGAATATTTTGTTAATTTAATGAGAGATTATTTAGTAATAATTATAACAAAAAGGGTATTTTCGTAATTATGATATGAAGGCATAATTGTCAATTTGATCATATGTATACACCTAATTTTATCCAAGATACTTTATTTATTTATTTTTATTTTGAGTTTTTTTAAATTAGGCTTAATCTTTATTTTCAAGCCTAATATATGGTTCACTTTTAAATGCTTTGTATAAGGCCCAAAGTGGGCCCGATAAAGGCTCGATGAAATATTCCTTTTTAAAGTCCATTAATGACTCATTGTTGGCCATTAAAGAAAAAGAAAAAATATTTAAAAAACTAATAATAATAAAAATTAAAAATAAATGAGAGTCCAAATAAATAACATGAAGCAAACAAAATTAGCCTAAAAATTTGCCCAATAAAAACAAAGCCCCAGTTTGGCTACCAAGTTAGGCCCAAATAAACTATAGCCCGTAAGCTTCTTTGTAAAGCCTAAACTATGGCTAACATGTGAGGCCATTTTTAGTCTAATATTGCATGAAGCTATACACGTGAGGACTGTGGCATGAAAAATGAAAGGAATGGTACACATGAAGAGAATGGAATGCATGAGCACGTGAAAAAAAAAAAAAAACTAATGCAAAATAGCTTGGGACGTGAGGCATGCAGAAGAAGGGGAACGAGCATGGAGAAAAGTACGTGAAAAAAAAAATTGAAGGGAAAAAGGATGATAACGGAAGGATGTGGGGCCAAAAACTGAGTAGAATGCATGAAGTAGCAGAAGAAAAGGCGAAAGGACAAAGAAATAGTAAAGAGAGCTGGGGGGCTAACGGGGGTGAAAAGCAGAAAGGCTAGGGAGGCAAAAAAAACATGGGTGGAGAGGAAGCATGCATGGAAGAGAAACTGGAAGCTATATGGTGAAAAAAACTGAAATTAAAGTGCATGAATAGTGGCTGGAAACGAAGGGGAGATAGGAGAGGATACCAAAACAGAAAAAAACTGCGTACAAAAGAAAATGGGGCAAGAGAAGAGGAAGGTGAGGAAGGCTAGGAACGCAGAAGCAGGCGTTCAAGGCATGAACAGAAGGCAGCAAAAATAATAAAAAAGAGACAAGTGTTTGTGGAACTAGAAGGAACGTGCAAAAAAAAAAGGAAAGCCAAAGAAAAAACCAGGAAAAAAATCTTGGGAAAAGACCAAAAGAGGAAGAAGAAACAAAAAAGAAAAGAAGTGGGAGAGCTTTCAAAAACAAAAAACAGAGGAAGAAAGATTCGAACCATTTCAAAGTGAAGGGTTTTTAAAGAAACTAGAAGAAGTTGATAAAGCGAGAACAAAGGTAAGCCCTTCCTCTTTCCATTCTTTCCTTTCCTTTTAAATATAGGTTGCTACAGTATCATGCTTTGTGTAAAAAAAAAAAAAACCTTTTTCTACAAATAAAAGAAGAAAGAGGTTTTGAAAAGTATGTTGTTTCGGTTTGCGGTTTATACGTAGAGGAAGCAGGAACAAAATATGTTGGTTTTTCTTTTCTTTCGTGGTTTTTGTTTTTATGTGGGGGGCTGCTTACGAAAATCCCCCGGCTTCAATCTTTGTTTTTTTTGGCTCATTTCCCTTGCATGTGGGTATTGTGCACCATTTTGACAAAAATGAGGGCTATTCACGCAAGCTTGCATTGTCAAAAGAGATCTTTTTTTTTTTTCTTTTTCTTTGTAAATAATAAAATAATAAATAGTAAACATAAACCAAATAATACAAATGATAGTAAAAAACTTAGATCCTAGGAATAAATAGCTTTTTGCATTATTATTGTTATTGTTATTACTTATTATTGCCATAATCAATATATGATAATTTTAACTTATGTTTGATCTTGGTTGTCCTATGGTTTTGCATATGTATTATGTTACTAATTGACATGCTTATGCTATCATTGATTATATTCATGCATTTTAGATATTTTGTATTTTTTTAAAACCTCTTAAAATATAATAAATATATAATAATAAAAATAATATGAAAAATTTTAAATCCTTGCCTAGATGTTGGAGAGAATTAAAAATCATGTTTTAAAAAAATTCAATTACAAATAATTTCATTTAGATGTTGGAGAATTATTAAATAATAATAATAATAATAATAAAATTTTTATTGAAAAAGGAAAATATATAAAATATATATAAGTTAATTTTAGGAAAATTACAAAAGATCAATTTGCTCCGAAAATTTACCTAGATGTTGAAAACTATTTAGAGAAGTTTGTTAATATTTGAAACCCTAAACAAAACCTCAAATGAAATCCTAAAACAAAGCCCTAACTTGAAACCTTATGTGAAATCTTAAACCTTAAAATGAAACTTGAAACCTCAGGCATAAATTAAAACCCTAAATAAAACTTTGAAACCCTAAACATTAAGTGAAGTCCAAAATTGTTAATTAACTCAAAACTTTGAGACCATCCCAAAATTCAAGGATTTATATCAAAAATTTTTGTGAAATAATTTATTCCCGAGTGCTACCTATATGATGGGGTATTTAAGAAATTTATTTCGTTAATAGTTTTCATATAATTTTCTATTTTAAAATAATAAATTAAATAAAGAATAAAATAATAATAAAATAAAAAAGAAAAAAATCAAATTTTAAATATCAAAGTCACACCCAAGCTTTGTTTAGAGGTTGGAAAGTTTAGGTTGTTTTTCTATACTTAAAAATCTGATCTTAAATTCGTATCTCATCGTCATTTAAGACACATATTTATATCCATATTTGCATTTATTGCTTATATATATGTTTTTTTAATTATCGATGTTTATGGTTAGCTATTTAATTATTTAATTATTGTTCTAAAAAATTTTTAAAAAGTAAATAAATAATAAATAAAATTAATATTGTGGTATTCTGCCTAGATGTTGGAGAGTCACCACTAATTAGCATTTTTAAATAATATTATTTTATTTTTAAGGAAATGTCATAATAAATCTTAGACGAAAAGGATTATATTTGAATTTTACCTTTATGTTAGATGTAAACACCCTATTTAGTCCGAGACTCAAACCAGTTAGGCTTAGAATTGATTCAAGCCTAATTGTCCAATTTCCTACATTTCTTTTTTATATCTTGTTTGTCTTATTTATATATATATTTTTTTTATATATTTTAGTCTTTTATTTATCTGGTTCTAAATTTTTATCATAAATCATAAATCACGTAGAGTAATTGAGTACTAATCAAGGATGATATCTACAATTAAGACTTAAACATGATATCTTCAGATATTAAAGGAAGATTGAAAAGAAACAAAATCAGGGAATCAAAGTCAGATTTAATTTGAACAATTTTTGAGGGATTCTGAAAATAAAAAAAAATCGAGATAATTTTAGAAATTAATTAAATCAGCTTTAAAAAAAATCAAGAAAAAAAATCAGTTCAGAGTATAATCAGATCTGCAATCTTTTCTATTCAATGCAAATCCCTAAAGTTCCTAGTAGAAAGCCCTATGTAAACACCAATTAACCATACACAAAAAGGGGAAAAAAAGAAAAATTCTAAAGATCTTAGTTTTTTGTTTTTGGGAGGAATCATTCCAGTAAATTTTGAGATTTTTTTTCTTTGGTTTCTGTGATTTTATTTTGTTCTGCATTTGATTTGATTTTTGGGTTTCTTGAATTTAGGTTTTAATTTCTGAGTTTGATTCCATAATTTGTTGAGTTTCTAAGATTTTTACTGGGGTTTTTTTTTTGTTGGCTTTTGATTTTGGGATTTCTATTGGGCTTTTAAAAATCTAAAAACATTTTGGGTTTAGGATGAACTTTTCGGTTGATGTTTCAAATTTTTGTTTGAACCTAGTGACCTGCGTGAAGATTCGTATTCAAGCTTGATCCGATCGTAGGTTTTTCTTTGTTTTCCTTTCATCTCGTTTTTTGTTTTGATTTTATTTTTTTCTATTTTATTTTCATTTTATTTTTAGATTTTTATTTTTACTTATTATTATTATTATTTTCATCTTTAATTATTATTTTACTCAGTACTTTAAATCGAAAATTTTATTATTTATTTTTTTTAAATACTTTTATGAAATTTATTTATTTATTTAAAAACAATAACAAAAAAATGTTTATAAAATAAATTCATGAATCTTACCAAACTACTGGAGGATTTTTCATGAATTTAAATTTTTTATAAATTCTACCAAACTATTGAAGAATTCCATAAATGAATTTTCAAACAAAATAATTGTTAATAAAATATTTTGTATTTTATCCTACCAAACTATTGGAGTATTTGCATCTTAAATTAAATCTTACCAAACTATTAGAAGATTTAATGCATTTTTTAAAAAACAATCTTATAATAAAATCTTATCAAACTATTAGGAGATCTGCATCAAAGTAAATCTTATCAAACTATTGAAAGATTTTACTAATTATTTCTTTAACTAAAATTTAAATGAATCCGATGATGGAGCCTTTTTAGAGTGGGGTACTAGTCTCTATGAATACTTTGAGGTGAGAAAATTATCTTAAATTGCTACCAAACTATTGGAGCAAATTTAGGATTAGTTTCTAATAATTAAACAATTTAGTAGAATTATAAGAATATTTGAAGGCTTGGATAATTTGAAATCAAACTGATACCATCTTTTAGATGGGTGTTGTAAAGGTGTTATAACCTTTTTCATGCATAACCACACTCTCAAACCTAAATTCTAATTTCGTAGACTAAAATTTACTATTTAAATATACCTAAGTCAATCTTGGGACTTCTTTTTAAATAGGATAGATTCGATTAGGTGGCCAATCATACCTAAACAAAAAAGATTGATGGTGATTCTTTTAATCCATGTCTAGTGGTAGGTCCACGAATCTATATATTATGATAGTTTGATGACTTTACTAGGGACGTAAGAGAGTTAGGCCAATAAATGATTTTTTGTTATCTAAGCCTAACCTAATAAATTGAAGATTTTTTTTCTTGTTTGTATTTTATTTTATTTATTTATTTATTCATTTTATATATCTATCATTCATTTGCACATGCATAACATGAGCTTTACACCAAAGTTTTATCCTTTAAGAGGGAGTAAAGTACCTACACCTATATGAGATTTCATGTCTCTGCATAGGCTAGCAAAACACTCCCACTCAAATTGAACCTTTTTCGCTTGTAGCCTATAAAAGGCAAGGATTGGGGTGCCTTACTAGTCTATGATGGACAATGATGTAAGGAACAATTTGGAAACCCTTAGACTATCAAACTTTTAAACCTATCATATAAGTAAACCTTAAGGGTCCAAACTTAAGTTAGAGCTATGCCTTCCCTTGTATTAGAAAATCCTTAATAGAATACATGATGGAACATTTATTTTGCTTGTAAATTTATATATTTTCTTTGCATACTAACCCTTTAATTATCTTTTGTATATGTTATATTGTTCTTTGTATATATTATGTTTACTAACCTTTTTTCTTTTATTGTACATGCATGCATTTATATCATTAAATCTTTCTTGTTGCATTCATGCATTTTTGCATTTAATCTCATGCATAATTTGATGGTCATATAAACATCACTCTAAATATGTACCCTAATTATGAACAATCAAGGTTTAAGGATAGCTCGACTAACTCACTACAAGTACAATACATGGACTCAAGCTAGAAGAATGGAACAAGATAATGCAAGCCATGTTGAGAAATTAGAAAAGGCCTAAGAGAAGATTAAAGGAGGGCTGAGCAAAATCTTTGAGGCTCTAAGCAAGTTGAATAAGAGAAAGGTATTAGAAGAAGATGATTCACATGACATTACTGATCCTCTATATCTTTCGAGTTATGGTCCATATCAAGCCCAATCCACTCTAAGTCTTTCATCATAATAGTTTGCATTTCTTATAGGCTATACTTACTCAAAAATATCACCTACACCTAGCAAAGGGAATGTCCAAAGCTACAACAACCCTACTTTTGCTGAAAAGGTAGTTGAACCCATCTAAGTTCCTAATTTAGACATCCCAAAAGAGAAATTGAAAATGGTTGAGGCTTTGAAAGATTCAAAAGCTTATTATAAGATGAACATGCTCAATAAGAGGTTGTGAGCTATTGAAAGAATAGATTTTTATGGCTCTATGGATGCTGTAGACCTTTTTTTAGTCTTAGATGTTATGATTTTTTTAAAATTTAAAGTTTCAGAGTATGAAAAGCATAATGGTACTAAGTGTCTAATAACTCATGTCATCATGTACTATTGAAAGATGACAGCTTATGTCAGTAATGAGAAGCTACTAATGCATGTATTTCAAGATAATTTAACTAGTTTTATTGCAAAGTGGTATGTCTAGTTGAACAAGAATTGCATATGATCATAGAAGGATTTGACCTATTTTTTCATCAATCAATACTGTCATATTATAGATATGGCTCCTAATCACCTTTTTTTGAAAAATATGAAAAAAAATGACAGAATTATTCAAAGAATATACTCAAAAGTGGTGGGATATAACTGTTTAGGTCCAGTCACCCTTAACTGAAAAAAAATGATGATTTTGTTTGTGAGCACTTTAAAGGCACCATATTATAAGAAAATGATAGGGAACACAACAAAGAATTTTGTTGATATGGTAATCTTAGAGGAGATTATTGAAAATACCATCAACAGTGGCAAGCCTATAAAAAGAGAGGCCAACAATGCCAAGAAAGGTAGGATGCCTAAGAAGAAAGAAGTTGAAGCCCAAACAATGAGTTTTAAGGGGTAACAATTCAGAAGTAATGTTTCACACCCATTATATATTCATCCTACTTACTAGCCAACAGTCAATAATGTTTCATAAGTTTCTTACTAGCCTTATTTTCCAACCATGAACAACATCACTCCAAGTCCTTTTTAACTAGCTTTTCAAGCATCGACATATAGGCCTAATCCTGTTATTACACCAATTTCAAGGCTTAACAATCAAGCGAGTGGTTTGGGAAGATCTAGGTGCAATCAGAAGAGAGCTCGTATTGATCCTATCCTCATAACTTATACTGAATTATTTTCAAAATTGGTCAAGAATGACCTAGTATCCCCAGTCTTTTTAAAACCATTGAAGCCATCTTATCCTAAATGATACAATGTTAATGTAACATGTGACTACCATAATGAGAATGCGGATCACTCTATAAAAACCTGTCTTCTTTTCAAATATAAAGTGCAAAATTTGATTCGAGCAGCTAGATGAACTTCAATGAATTAGAGGAGCTGAGTATCCACAAAGGCCTTTTGCCCAATCACCCAAGGGTATGATTTTGGGGAGGCTGTTTAAAACTACTTATAATCTTAGGATTTTTTGAGAATATGGATCTCTTTTATGGATTTGGATTTCATCTTATTTTTCATCATTTTAATAATAGTGACAGATTTAATGCATTTTCATGACATTTTCTTTTTCATGTGAATTATCGTTATATACTTTCACCTTTTCACATCTTTTCACTATATCTTTTTTTTTTATTCGAATAATGAATGTTCAGATAATTATGACAATAATTCAGAATATGATTTTGAAAATATTATTAATGATGATATAATTGACGAATTAAGATTATTGATTCTGTAGGAATGTTAAATAAAAGAAGATGAATCTAGTGAAAAATTTCAAAAGTGATGCAATACATAATCTTTACAATGGTTTATTCACAAGTCTGTTCTTAGTCAATCAATGTTCTCCATTGAAAGTATTCATGTTAGAAGTGATAAATGGCCATTATAATTTTACTCTTTTGCAAAAAAAAAAAAAGTAATATTATCCCTTGCTACCCTATTTAAGCTTGTTGAAATTTTTTTTCAAGAGACCTTAGCCAAGGATCACCCCACATTGAGGCAAACTTTGAGAAACTTGTTTATCCTTAGTGATTTCAAGGGCAAAACCCTTTTGTGCTCAAAATTTTTTTGATTAATGATGAAAGAAATAAAAAGAAAAAGGAAAAAAAATGAAAGAGAAATTGATGGGGTAATATGTCAAGGTGTTCCACATGAAAAGAAATGATTCTTGGTTTGATAACCCTTCAAATACAATTTGGCCTATTTTGTCCATTTATTTCATAACCATTCACCCTAGCCTACGTTATGTCCTTTAAAAATCCATTTTGATTGAATATGAATACTTGAATTAGGGAAACATAAATTGAATTACGATAAATTTGCCATTGGATTGCTTGGAGTTTTGATCAAAATATCATTGATAGATCAAAAGGGAAAGAAAAATGAGAAGAAAAGATAAGAAAGAGGTGTGCAAAAAAAATGAAAAAATAAAAAAATAATACAAAAAAGAGAAAAAAAAGACTTAAATTGAAAACCCAAAAGGGTAGTTTAAGTGAAAATGAAATTTTGAAAAAATAATTTCATGTAAGGATCTCAGGAATGAGGATGATGATTGGCTTAAAAATTGAGAATATTGAAGGAATGTGTTTTTGAAAGAAGATTCTGAGTTTAAGTTTAAAATTGTCTGAATAGTCATTATTTGGATGTTGATATTCATTTACACAGTTACAACATTTTGCTTTTATTCATCTTTGAGTTGTTCTTGACCATACCTTTTTTTTCTTTCAATAATAAAGACCAATTTTCTTATTCTTTACTAAGAGTACATCCCCTAAATGAATCAAAAAAATCTATCATATTTGTCATGAATTTGAATAATGATAAATAAATGAATGACAATGTTCGTGAAAGATTTTTTCATTCTTTTGAAAGAAATCCAAGACAAAAGAATTGAAAAATGCTGGAGAAAATGATTTAGAAAGGACAGATAAGGTGACCTAGTGATGAATTCAATGATAGATTGGTTGACATGACCTATAAGTTATGACCAAATAAGAATAATGACATAGATTACTTGACAGAATTTATTCTGAGATTGTTAGTATTAAGAAGCTAAGAAAGAATGGTGGGGTCTTGAGAATCTTGTTACCATGAATAGAATTTCATGATATTGATTTAGTAACATTCGCATTACATACATTCTGATAATTGCATTTACATCATTGTTAGGGCACACATTTGCATCATGTAGAGAGCATTTGAATTATAGTAGAATAGTGGCATTTGCAACATTTAGTGAGAATCTGGATTATGGCATTTGCATCATTTAGAAGGCATTTGTAAGATATTTATCACGTACAAGAATTTGATTGTGACTGGAGAAATTTTTTTTACTTTTGAATCCTCAAATGAGGAATATCTTTCATAATGAGATGTATTGTTGACAAACTTTCCAAACTTTTAAAGTTATAAAGCCTTTGTTTAAAGTAGCTTTTCAAATAAGATTTTTTAAATTTTGATGAGAAACCCCAAAATTTTTTGAATGCGCATTTTTAAAATTTCGAATGTGAATCCCAAAATTTTTGAATGAAAATCTTTAATTTTTAGATGTGAGACCCTAAAATTTTTTGAACAAAAATTTTTGAACCTCAAAATCTTTGATGTGAATCCTTGAATTTTTCAAAATATAAAGCTTTAGATTTTGGATCTTTTCAATGCGAATCTTTGAATTTCTTGTGAACCTAAATCTCTTATGAATCTTTGAAGTTCTTACGAATCTTTGCACTTGTTGTGAACTTGAATTTCTTACAAAATTGAAACTCTTGTAAATCTTTGAATTGCTTGCGAATCATTGAATTTCTAATGAATCTGAAACCTTCATGAATCTAAAACCTCTACAAAACTTGAAATCTTGAAAATCTTCCATTCTTGTGAATTTGAAAGTCATTGTGAACTTGAAACCTCTACGAATCTAATACCTTTACAAAATTTGGAATCTTGCGAATCTGAAACACTATGTGAATCTTGAATCTTTGCAAATTCTAAAATCATTACAATTTTTTTTTGCAAATCTTAGAATATTGGACTCTTTCAATTTTGCCATGAAACTTTGTGAATCTTTGTAGTTTGGTGACAAACCCTTGAATTTCCAAATTGTGAACCTTTGTATTTCAAGTTAAAAGTTTTCAGTTTTTCTGAACCCAAACAAAATTGATGTCTTTTGTCTTTACATAATTCATGTTTTATAGAAACTGTGCAAAAAAATTTTAAGGTATTCTTTTACTTTAAAGATTTTAATAGCATTTCTAAATAAAGATTTTTAAATAATTTTATTCCTTAAAAATGAAAGAATTATAATTAAATTTCATATAAAAACTATTTTTGTCCAAAATTATGAATTGTGCGTGATTAGTTGGTACTAATTTTATGGGCACTGTGGGGGTGCTAATCATTCTTCATGCATTAGTATTTCTCAAACCTAATTCTGTTTTTGTGGACCAAAATTATCTTTTTAATAAACTTTAAACTCATTTTATTAAAAAGATAAAATTTTTGGAAGGCCAATCACACCCTTAAAAAAATTAGTCGTGACTCCCTGTGTTTTCATGATTTTGAAAAGATTATATCTAGTGATTAAGTCTTCAGACCGATACATTATGATAGCTTGGCAACTCCATTGGGGACATTTTGATAGTCAGTTTAAAAACTTTTAATCACACACTATCAAACGTTTTGGAATTAATTGGTTTTACTTTATATTTAATTTAATTCCTTTCATTTTAATTTTTCAAAAAAAAAAAAAAACAATGCATGTTATTTATTATCTTGTTTTGATTTTGTTATTTGTAATTTATATATGTTGTTTTGATTGATATATCACTTTGTACACTTTTGCACAATCACTTACAAGCATGAGCTCTAGACTTGGGTTTCATCCTTATTAGAAGAAAGTTAAGTAGTTACGCTTTTGTGAAGTGATGATAAACTCCACATTTGCTAGTGAAACACTTTCACTCAAATTGAACCCACTCAAATTGAACCCTTTTCGTTTGTAGCCTATAATGGGTAAAGATTGGTGTGACATATTAGTCTATAATGGACAATGATGTAAGGTTTGATTTGGGAACTTTTAGATAAATAAATTCCAACATGGCATAGCACGAGTTATAGGAAGCCTACCTAGGGTAGTGCTACGCTGCCTTTTTATAAAATCACCAAAGTCAAGACATTGTATATATTCTGTTTCATTATATGGTTGGTTTGTTATTTTTATTTTTTATTTGTTTTTGATTATTGATTCATATTTAGTTGTATAGTCTTTGATTTTGCCGCATACATCATATAAGCGTTACATTTTAAGAGGGGGTACTTGCTTTATGTATGTTATTAGCAAAATAAGTTCTTATAAAACCATCAGTAGTGTTAACCTCTTATAGAAATTGTTTAAGTAGTTTAAAAATCATGTCAATCATTTTCGTAAAAGTTACCTGAAAATAGGATATGTGGGCTATTTTGATGCAATTTGTGTTTAAGATAATAGTGTAAATAAAGTTAGGATAAAAAAGTGGTCCAAGAAAAAGAAAGAAAAGGAAAAAAAAAAGAAAGAGATTTAGGATAGGTAAAAAGTTTATCATCTTTTTTGAAATTCAATCATTGCATTCTACATTCATTGTTAAGGTGATTTGTATATTTTTATATGAAATTCAATCAAGTGATGACAAAATAGCTTGCTGAGTTGACGAGGACCATTGATAGACTCAAAGAATTTATTTTAGTGCCTTCTCAAGAGCCGTTACCAATTTTAGCCCAAGACAGTCTTATGACCTTATAGAGTTGTGATCAAATGATTCTTATTTGGCCTAGTACATTTCTTGAGCATGCTGAAGCATTTAGTGGTTTGAGCAATAATGAAAGTCTAGACATGATCATGAAAAAAGAATAGTGATCTAACCATGAAAGTGTTTGAGCTCCAAAATTTGATTTCTAGGATAGAGTTACAAAGTTCCATCCCACCTTCACAAATTGCTTCTAACTCATACCCGTATTCAAATCTTTTTCATGTTTGTCATCGACCTTTTTTCCAAGCATCTAGAGTCAAGCCCCAAAATTTTATGCAATCTTTAAGAAGTCCCCATCTCCAGCCTTCCATTCCCTAATCACATGTTCAACTAATTTCTCAACTCCAAACCTTTGCACCACTACCAAATTCTTAGACTCCTAGTTAATTTGTTGCCTAAAAATTACTTGAGAAAAAGAAATAGTTGCATCTTATCCCTGTTTCATAGGAAAATCTCTTTCCCTATTTGTTGAGAGACACCTTATTACCTTGTGCCTTTAGAGCCTTTAAAGCCTCCATACCTAAAATATTTTGACCCAAATGCAAGATTTGAATGCCGCAATGGGAATATGAGGCGTTACATTGAGAATTGTGAAGGTTTAAAACACAAGGTGCAATCACTCATAAATGTGGAATGGTTCGATCCAATGATAATAAAAGGGTTAAAGATTTAGGAACAACAAGAAGGGGATGGCATGATGAACATGGATAGGATTTTTTTATTAATGAGGGTGTTCAAGTGATAGGTTCTTTGGAAAATGAAACGCTTTGTGAATTTCTTCTGTTTGAAAAACATTATGTTATGTTAATATGATGTTTTCTATATGAACTTAAATATATGAATTATGGTTTATCTTTAATTCTTGCTCCTATTCCAATTCCCACACTTTTTACTAAAGAACTTTGTTAGCTGTACATTCAATCATTCATCCATTTATGTATCCACTTAATAAAATGAAATTCATGTGTGTCCTAAAAAGAAAGAATTTCTTCGAGAATAATCTCTGTGATTTTTTCTAAGAATTAGGAAAATATTGATTTGATAAGAAAGATGGAAGAGATTATCGAGGGACTTTTTATTCAAGGACTTGAAGGACCTAGCTTAGGACCCATAAAAGAGGAATTAAGGAAACTATATGAAAGAAGAGCTATTGTCTCTTGAAAGAAATGATTCAAGCTATTGAAGGTAAGGATAAATTTTGTAATGTAAAGGAATCTCATCTAATTCTAGATATGGTTATCCTACCCAAGTTCAAGGTTTCGACATTTGAGAAGTATAATGGAACTAGATGTCTTGAGACACATTTGGCTTAATACTGTTACAAAATAATTAGGTATGTTGGTGATGAAAAGTTGCTTATTCATGCCTTTCAAGAAAGTTTGATTGGGGTAGTAGCCAATTCGTATTATAATTTGGAAAGTAGCCAAATTCGTACTTGAAAGGATTTATCACGAGCATTCTTAAAGTAATATCAGCATATGTTAAAGATGGCTCCAAATTGATTAACCTTTCAAAATATAAGAAAAAGCCTTAATAAAAGCTACAAAGAATATGCTGTAGATGAAAAGTTGCAAATCTAACCACTTTTAACTAATAGGGAGCTAAATTCCTTATTTATAGATACCTTTCCTTTTCTTTATTATGATAAGTAGATCGATAATACATCCTCGAAATTTATAGATTTGCTATTTGTTGTAAGTAGAATCTAAGATGCGATAAAAAAAAGGAAGAATTATGGATGCTAATGTAGAAAGTCATAATGAAAGGCAAGAGAATACTTCTAAGGAATATGCCTAAAAGGCAATTGTTAAAGGGCAAAATAAGACAAATCTCACCTTGATACAAGAGGATTTGATGAATGACTATTCCTAATGGTCATCATATTATTCTCAATCGATATCTTGGGCCAATAATTTTTTTGAACCATTTCATCTGTATGCTCCAATTTCTTCACCATAAACATTCATAGAATAAAGGATCAACCCAAGCCATTCATAAAGTCATAAGAGAAAGAGAGTCAAGATGCATCATTCACTCCTAAGTGTCTTACGCTGAACTCTTCACCTTGTAAAAAATTGTATGATTTTTGTTGTCTCCATAAAACCTCGAAAACCTCATTGCCCAAAATGGTATGATCCCAATGCTAAATGTGAATTCCATGATGAGGTCGAAGGGCATTCCATAGAAGCCTGTACTACCTTTAAGGATATAATTTAAGCTTTGATTGATGTAGATCTCATGAAGTTTAAAGAACTAATTAGTGGTTTTAATGCTTAATAGTAGTGGAATTGCAGGTCAATGACGCTAAAGTTGAAATGTCAAATACGAAACTTTTGTTTTTGTAAATTTGAATATCATATAAAAAGCACTTTTAAGAATGTGAATTTTTGGGTTAGGTTTGAATTTTTACATTGAATGAATGGACATTATGCATCATAGTGTCTCATAGATTTATATTGTTATTTGAAGTTTTTCTATTTCTTTTGAGTTTTGGACTTATAGGTTTACTTTGAAAAAAATGGTAAAAAGAAGAAAAAGGTTAGATTTGAATAAAGCTCTACATAGTTAAGTACCGAAGCTATAGACAGAGAAATGCCTTAAAGAAAAAAAGGAAAAAAAAGAAAAAAAGTGAGAAAAAGGGAAAAATGAAGAAAAATGACAAAAAAAGGAAAAAAGAAAGTTTTGAGTCTTAGAAGAATTGGCGATCATTATTAAGAATTTCTCAAATACCCAAACCCATTTAATAAACATTCTATTGATCTTATTCATCAGCCATGACCCTTTAATAGCCTTGAATTTGAATTTGTAAACTTTGCTTTTACTTGATAATGTTATGATGTTAAAGAGTGATATATTTTTCCAAGGCAACGAATAATGAAACAGCTAATTGAAAAAAAAAAAGGAAATTTGGATTCCTAGAAGATCAAGCAAACATGACCTTTTTTAAGAATTCAGATGTAGTAATTTGATGTGTTAATGTTACGCTGTAGCTTTAAAAGTTTTCAAAATCAAAGCTACCCTAGGTCATGTAAAATAACCTCAAAGTTACAAACCTTTTAATTCTTCACCCTGAAGTTGACTTGGTCCAATGTATTGGAGGCACGTTGATTAAAAAAAAAAAGAGGAAAGAAATCTTTATTGCTCTTAAGACAATTTGAGCTATGAGCAATCAATTCATTCTGTTTTGGGTAAAGTGACTTAGACCATTTGGTACCTTATACGGGTTCATTCCATATGACCATTTTGCTCGTTCATTTCTATAACCCTTTTTTTTTCTGGCAATAACTTTCGTTAAGGGTGGTTTGTTAAATAGGGTATCTTCCATAAATTGCACTACTGACAAAGTGGATTACGGTATAAGTTATGGGGAGCATGTCAAACAAAAAAAAGATATAAAAGAAAAAGAAATAAAAAAAGCAAAAGTGGTTATGACATTATTCACTTAAAAAATTTGAATAAATCCAAATAAAATCTTAATAAATCCTAAAATTTTGGAGAAGAAACGAAAAAAAAAAGCCTAAAATGAAAATACCAAAAGAAAAGTCAAGAAAGCCAAAAATCCAAAAAAAAAAAAAAAAAAAAAGAGGGAAAGTTTTTTGAACAAAAAAATTCTTTATTCAAGTTTATTTTTTCCAAAGGGAACTATTCTTCAATTTAAGTGTTTATGCTTGAAATGACAAAGGACAATCTTTTATTATCCCTTCACAAATGTAAAAATTAATCCCTTGTTACCCCTTTGAGCTTGATAAATTTTCTTTCAAAAATAAATCTTAACTAAGGATCACATTCTACACTACGTACAGAAAGGGATGCATTTAAAGGTTAAGAAAGGTGATGTCTAAATGAAATCCCGTGTGTTGGGGCAAAGGCCCAATATAAAAGTTTCCAAAAGTTTTAAATCCATTCAGTGAAAGAATGTAAAAAAAAAAGGTAAGAAAAAGAGGAAAAAATGAAACAATGAAGAAAAGGAAGAATTAAAGAAAGGAAAAAGTAAAAAAAAAAAAAATTGCTAGAAAGCACAAGAAAATGAAAGAGAATATATCCTATAGTGAATCTTTCAAACGAAAAAATGATCTTTGGTTTTAATTACCTTTAAACACTTATTTTAGGCTTATTTATCCATTTCTTTGAAATGACAAATGGTCATATTTTATTATCCCTTCACAAATGTAAAAATTAATCCCTTGTTACCCCTTTGAGCTTAATAAATTTTCTTTCAAAAATAAACTTTAACTAATGATCACCTTCTACACTGCATGCAGAAAGAGATGCATTTAGAGGTTAAGAAAGGTGATGTCTAAATGAAAGCCTGTGTGTTAGGGCAAAGGCCCAATATAAAAGTTTTCAAAAGTTTTAAATCCATTCAGTGGAAGAATGCAAAAGAAAAATTTAAGAAAAAGAGGAAAAAATGAAACAATGAAGAAAAGGAAGAATTAAAGAAAGGAAAAAGTAGAAAGAAATAAATTGGTAGAAAGCACAAGAAAATGAAAGGGAATATATCCCATAGTGAATCTTTCAAATGAAAGAATGATCTTTGGTTTTAATTACCTTTAAATACATGTTTTGGGCTTATTTATCCATTTCTTTGAAACGACAAATGGCCATTTTTTATTATCCCTTCACAAATGTAAAAATTAATCACTTGTTACCCTTTTGAGCTTGATAAATTTTCTTTAAAAAATAAACATTAACTAAGGATTACCTTTTACACTACATGCAAAAAGGGATGTATTTAGAGGTTAAGAAAGGTGATGTCTAAATGAAATCCCATGGGTTGGGGCAAATGCCTAATATAAAAGTTTCCAAAAGTTTTAAATCTATTCAGTGAAAGAATGCAAAAGAAAAAGGTAAGAAAAAGAGGAAAAAATGAAACAATGAAAAAAAGGAAGAATTAAAGAAAGGAAAAAGTAGAAAGAAATAAATTGGTAGAAAGCACAAGAAAATGAAAGGGAATATATCCCATAGTGAATCTTTCAAATGAAAGAATGATCTTTAGTTTTAATTACCTTTAAACACTTGTTTTGGGCTTATTTATCCATTTCTTTGAAAACCCCAAACTTTGGCTTACGTTATGTACTATAAAAAGTCCATATTGGATCAAGCATGGATGCTTAAAAATTGAAGAGTTTTTTCATAAAAAAATGGCCATGAAACTTATGAATCTTTTGGTCTCTCTTTATTACCTAATTTTTTGTTTGGACTATTATCTCCTTCTGGATAAGTTTGAATTCTTAAGTGCATGGTGTAATAATCAAAAAGGGAAAAGAAAAAAAAAGAACATGAAAAATAATGAATGTGGCTCGATGGTGAAAACCATACAAAGGGCAATATAGAGCAAACCTTGAATGCCATTTCTAATGCTAATTGAGGTGGATGCAAAACAAAGGCAAGTTAGACCTTTTCAAAAGATTCAAAATTTTAATGTCCCAAAAGTTTGAGAATGGTTGATTTTAAAATCTTAGCCTTTTTCCAATCCAAATAACCTTTCAAAATCTCAAGCTTTTATAGTAGACTTTGACATATATCAAAATGTCGCATTTAGAGATTAAAGGAAGTGTTGAATATGTTTGGTTTTCAAGGGATTCATGTAAACTTATGTTTCATTTGTGAGCTTGCATGAAAAAAGAATATGCCTATTTTATCCTTTTCAGGTGGAGAAATCCTTTTAAATGAACAAAACCTCAATGTGTTGAACCATTCAATCCATTTGAAAAGAAAATTTTCATCTCTTTCATTTCTGATAGGGATTGCCAATTTTTGAAAAAGAATTTAAGCTCAATTTAGCTAGTATCAATAAAAATTTAAACCTAGTTTAGCTGGTATACATCCAAATTTTTAAGCCCAAATTATTTGTCACTTAAATTTGAGCCCAATTTATTTGTACCTAAGTTTTAAACCCAGATTAACTGGCACTAATGAAGTTTTAAGCCTAGCTTAATTGGCACATAAGCCTAGTTTAGCTGGCATATAAGCTTGAATTAGTTGAAAAAGTAAACACCCATTTTATCCTATTTAAGTGGTGAAGTCTTTTTGAACTAATAGAATTCTTCGAGTACAGAATCATCCAATCTATTGAGAAAGAAAGTTTTCACCTTTTTCATTTCTAATAGGGATTATTAGTTCTCTAGGAAAGTTTAAGTCTACCTAATGAAATTTTAAGCATAGTTGAGCTAGCAACTAATGAAATTTAAATCTAGTTTAGCTAGCCCCCAATGAAGTTTTAAGCCTAGTTTAGCTAACACCAATGAAATTTTAAACCCAGTTTAGTTGGCCCCTAGTGAAAATTTAAGTCTAGTTTAGCTAGTACCCAATAAAGTTTTAAGCCTAATTTATTTGGCACCAATGCAAATATTAAACCTAGTTTAGCTGGCATCTATAAGAATTAAGCCCAGTTTAGCTAGCACCCATGAAAATTTAAGCCAAGATTATTTGACACCCAATGAAATTTTAAGTCCAACTCAGCTAACATTCAATGAAAATTTAAGCCCAAATTAGCTGGCACCCATTGGCACCCAATTAGAATTTAAGCCAATTTTAGCTACACCCCATACAAATTGAAGCCCAGTTTAGTTGGTATCTAATGAAAACTTAAGCTCAGTTTAGCTGGCACCTAATGAGAATCTAAGCCTAGATTAGATGGCACCAATGGAGATTTAAGCCTAAGAGTAGCTACCACAAATGCAAATTTAAGCTGAATTTATCTAGCACCCAATGAAAATTTAAGCCAGTGTAATTAGCACATAAGCTTAGTTTAGTTGGCACCAACAAAAATTTAAGCTAAGTGTAATTGGCATTTAAGCCCAGAACTAACTGGCATAAAAGCCTAGATTAACTGGCATGCAAGCTTAGATTAGCGATTACTTCAGTTGACTCGCGATTCAAGCCCGATCACCTTATTCGACCTATAGTTTAATCTTAGTCATCCTTATCTTTCAACTTATAATTTAATCTTGGTTGTCTTAAGAAAAAAAGGTAAAAATAAATAAAAAAACCAAAATAAAAAATTTCCTTAGAAAGTAACATTCAGACAAAATTGTTATCTATGCTTTTGCATTATTTTTTATCTTCAAAAATATGCAAAGATGGGTAACTGTATAAACCTAATTTTATTCAGGATACTTTATTTATTTATTTATTTATTTTTAGTTTCATTTTTTAAAATTGGGCCCAATCTTCATTTTTAGAGCCGATTAATGACCTATTGTTGGCCATTAAACGAAAAAAAAATAAGAATATCAGAATCATAAAATAAAAAAACAAAAAAATTGTAAAATTTATGTAAAAAATAATAATAATAATTTAAAATAAAAATAAAAGCTTGACCTAAAATAAATAAGAGTCCAAATAAATAACATGAAGCAAACAAAATTAGCCCAATAGAAACAAATTCCAAGTTTGGCTACTAAGTTGGGCCTAAATAAACTATAGGCTGTACGCTTCTTTGTAAAGCCTAAACTATGTCCAATAAGTGGGCCATTTTAAGTTTAATATTGCATGAAGCTATACATGTGAGGATTGTAGCGCAAAAAATGAAAGGAATGGTATGCATGAATAGAATGGAATGCATTAACACGTGAAAAAAATGGATGAAAAAAAAGCTAAAGACATGAAGCATACAGAAAAAAAGGGAATGTGCATAGAAGGGCATACGTGAAGAAAAATTGAAAGGAAAAAAGATGATAGCGCGAGAATGTGGGGCAAAAAACTAGGGAGAATTGCATGAAATAGCATAAAAATTTGAAAGGAAAAAGGAAATAGTAAGGAGAGTTAAGCTGCTAACGAGGGTAAAAAGCAGAGAAGTTAGGGGGCCAAAAAAAACATGGGTAGAGAGGAAGCATGCATGGAAGAAAAACTGAAAGCTATGTGGTGAAAAAAAAAACTGAACTGAAAGTGCATGAAAAGTGGTTGGAAATGAAAGGGAGAAAAGAAAGGATACCAAAATAAAAAAAAATTGGGTGTAAAGAAGAAAAAATGGGGTAAGAGCAAAAAAAAGTAAGGAAGGTTGGGCACGTAGAAGCAAGTATGAATAGAAGGCAATAAAAAAATAAAACAAAGATAAGTGTTCATGGAACCAGAAAGAATGTGCAAAAAAAGAGGAAAGCCAAAGAAAATACCAGAAAAAGAAATCTCAAGAAAAAACCAAAAGAGGAAGAATAAACTAAAAAACCAAAAAAAGGGTGAGCTTGCAAAAGCCAAAAAACAAAGGAAGAAATACTCGACCGTTTCAAAGTGAAAGGTTTTTTTAAGAAACTAAAAGAAGTTGGTAAAGCAAGAACAAAGGTAAGGCCTTCCTTTTTTTTTTTTCTTTTCTTTTAAATATAAGGTGCTATAATATCATGCTCTGTGTACGAAAAAAAAAACCTTTTTTCTGCAAATAAAAGATGAATGAGGCTTTGAAAACTATGTTGTTTCAATATGTGGTTTATACATGGAGAAAGCGGGAACAAAATATGTTGGTTTGTTTTTTCCTTTTATGGTTTTTGTTTTTACGTAGGGAGCTGCTAGCAGAAATCCCACAACTTTTTTTTTTGGCTATTTTCCCTTGCAAATAGGTCGTGTGCACCATTTTAATAAAAAAGAAGGCCATTCACGCAAGCTTGCATTGTCAAAGGAGATTTTTTTTCTCTTCTTATTTGTAAATAATAAAATAATAAATAGTAAACATAAAAATCCAAATAATATAAATGATAATAAAAAATTATATCATAGGAATAAATAACTTTTTGCATTATTATTGTTATTATTATTATTTATTATTACTGTAACCAATATATGATAATTTTAACTTATGTTTGATCTTGGTTGTCTAATGGTTTTGCATATGTGTTATGTTATAATTGACATGCTTATGCTATCATTGACTATATTCAAGCATTTAGATATTTTTTGCATTTTTTAAATTGTTTTTAAAATATAATAAATATATAATAATAATAAAAAAAGAAAATTTTTAAGTCTCTGCCCAAATGTTGAAAGGAATTAAAAATCATTTTTTAAAAAATTCAATTAAAAATAATTCTACCTAGGTGTTAAAAATTATTAAATAATAAAAGATAAATAATAATAATAATAATAATAATAATAATAATAATAATAATAATAATAATAAATTTTTATTGAAAAAGGAAAATATATAAAATATATATAAGTTAATTTTTAAAAAAATTACAAAAGACGAGTTTGCTCTGAAAGTTTGCTTAGATTTTGAAAATTTTTAGAGAAGCTCGTAAATATTTGAAACCCTAAACGAAATCCTAAATGAAACCCTAAAATAGAGCCATTGCTCGAAACCTCATGTTAAATCTTAAACCCTAAAATGGAACCCAAAACGCCAGGCGTAAGTTAAAACCCTAAATAAAACTTTGAAACTCTAAATATTACGTGAAGTTCAAAATCATTAATTCACTCAAAACTCTAAGACCATCCCAAAATTCAAGGATTTATTTGAAAATTTTTTGTGAAATAATTTGTTCTCTAATGCCACCTAGATGATGGGATATTTAGAAAATTTTATTTCGTTAAGAATTTTTGTATAATTTCATATTTTAAAATAATAAAATTAAATAAAAAATGAAAAAAATTAGATTTTAAATATAAAAGTTGTACCTAAGCTTTACTTAGAGGTTAGAGAATTCAGGTGGTCTTTTTACACTTAATAATCAGATCGAAATTCACATCTCATCATAATTTAGGATATATATTTACATCCATATTTGCATTTATTGCTCATATATATGTTTTTAAAATTATTGATGTTTATGGTAGCTATTTAATTATTTAATTATTATTTTAAAAAATCTCAAAAAATAAACAAATTAATAAATTAAAATAATATTCTCTGGAATATAATTTTTGTACTCTGCCTATATATTAGATGTTCACCACTAATTATCATTTTCAAAAACTTTTTTTTTTTGAGGAAATGTCATGATAAATATTAGACAAAAATGATTATTTTTGAATTTTGCCTTTATATTAGAGAATTTTAAAGTATTCATTTAATTTAAAGATTTTCACAGTATTTACAAATAAAGATTTTTAAATAATTTTATTCTTTAAAAATAAAGGAATTATAATTAAATTTTGGATAAAATTTATTTTTGTCCAAAATATGAATAGCACGTAATGAATAACACCAAACCGAATCCTGTTTTTATAGACCAAAATTATTTTTTTAATAAATTTTAAACTCATGTTATTAAAAAGATAAAATTTTTGGATAGCCAATCATATCCTAAAAAATATTAGTAGTGACTCCCCATGTTTTCTCCATTTTTAAAATACTATATCTAACAATCGAGTCTCCAAATCAATATGTTATGACACCATATGTCAATTTCCTATCATACAATGAATAGGGCATTTTGGTCATCGTAGGCATCGAATTTTGTTTGGGATACTTTTCCTTCTGATCCAGACTTACTATTGCAATTGGGCTCGATCTTGTTTTGAGTCTAGTGTACGACCCAGTTTTGATATGCCGAAATGACCTGATAAATGGCTTGATAAAGGCCCATTCCTTCAAGCTCATTAATGATTCGTTGGCCATAACAAAAAAAAATTAAAAATTAAAAACAACAAAATAATGATTAAAATAACAAAATAAAATAAAATAAAAAGTTGGCAACTAAGCTCAAGCAAATTTAAAAGCCCAAAAATCAAATGAATCCAAAAAATAAAATGAAGAGGGCCAAAAAAAAGAAAAAAAGGTTGAATGCAAGTGGCTTCGGGCCGGTTGAGGAGTTGAGGTGGCATGCAAAGGATGTATGCATGGACGTGAGAGAGGGGTGCTCAACGTGCTTGCTACATGGGGGGTGAGGACTGTTTTGAAAAACAAAAGAGTAGGCAACACGTAGGAAGCAGCTGTTGCAAACAAAAAATAACTGAAAAAAACTGTATGGTTGTATGGCCGGCTAACGTGGGTAACGTGAGGAGAATGGGTGCCAGGATGAAAATGAAAAATTGTAAACACTAGAGGCGGGTGGGTATTTTCTGGAGAGAAAAAACGGCAGAGAAAGGAGGGAGGTTTTGAGAGGGGACATTGGGCATTGCAAAATGAGGCGGCAACCGAAAAACGCAAAAAGGAAGAAAGCCAAAGGAGATAGCTAACCAAAAGGACTGAGAGCAGGAAACCAAAAATGGTAAAACCAGCGAGATGAAGCAAGGACTTAGGCAAAACAAAACTGAAAACTGAAAATCGAAAGGAAGGCAAACAAAAAATTAAAGAAAAGGTAGTTTGAAAAAAGGCTAGCTTTGAAAAAAAGAGGAGATTGAGCAGGAAAAGAAACGGGGAGGACGAGAAATAGAGAAAGAGGAGAGGGAAGAAAACAAAAGAAAAGACGGAGCATGCGAGTAGAAAAAACTGGGTGGCAGCAGCTAAGAACCTGTAGCCAGACGTGAGGAGAAAAGAACCAGAAAAATAAAAGAAGATGTGGCAGAACAAGAAAAAGGAGAAAACCAACGGTGAACCAAGAAGGAAAAAAAAAAAAAAAAAAAAAAAAAAAAAAAAAAAAAAAACAGAAAAGAAGGAGAAGAAAAGAGAGAAGCAGGAGCCAAGAGGGAAAAGAGAACAAACCGGAGAAAAAACCAAAAAAATAAAAGAAAACACTGGCAGTGGAGAAGAGGAGACAACCTGCAGCAGGAGGAGAAGGAAGAAGACGTGAGAAGAAGGAAGAAAGCAAAAAAACTGATGAAGTCAGAACAAAAAGAAAAGACCAAACGATAGCTGGGAAAATAGGAAAATTTTGAAAAAAAAAAAAAAAAGGCGTAGGAAAGGTGAGGCCTTCACAAAGAAAATAAAAAACAGGTTTAAGAGAACTTGAAAAGAGGTAATCTTCTTATTCCTCTTAACCATGCTCACCTACATAATATTGCTGCCATGTTTCCATATGGAGTTTAGGTACACAGAGCTTAAAGTTTTTATTTCATGTTTTTCTGATTATTTAAAGCTTGTTTTTTATTTCTTGTCCGTCGTTTCTGTGAATGGCCAATTTGCAGAAGCCTAAGGCTTCATCCCGTTGGATGCATGTCGCTTACTCATTCCTTTTGCATGGGTTTGCTGCTGATTATTTAAACACTTGTTTTTTTCTTCTCTCGCCTGTTTCGTGTAGAACAGTTTGCAGAAAATTAATTCCTCATCCTGGTTCACGTGCAGGGTTCTTTCTTCCCTCCCTTTTCGCATGTGCTTTTTATATTGGAAATCTGAAACCGCCACTGTTACATAGATGTTGGACCTCCAATTTTGTTCATTTCCGTTCCTGATATAATGTTCATGTTCTTTATATTTCGCATAATTTGCATTGTTTGCAATTGAAATTTCTATCGATTTACTTTTATGTGGTTAAGTTTTTGCAATTTTACTTTAGTTCTTGTTTTCATGCGACTTTAAATAATAATAATAATAATAATAATAATAATAATAATATTAAAAAGGAAAACAGAGAAGAAGAAGAGAGGAAAAAAATAAAGATTTCAAAATCCCAACCTAGATATTAGATGGAATAAAAATCAAATTTTAAAAAATATATAATAATTCCACCTAGATGTTGGAGAATTATTAAATAAAAAATAAATGATTATTGAATAATAATAATAATACTAAAATTTAATAAAAAGGAAATATATATAAACATATAAAAAAATTAACTTTAGAAAAATTATAAACAGCGAGCTTGCTCCGAAAATCTATTTAAATATTGAAAATTTTTAGAGAAGCTTGTAAAGTTATAAAATGAAATCTTAAAAGTAAAACCCTAAGGTTAAAACCCTAAATTGAAACCCCAAGGTTGAAACCCTAAGGTTGAAACACTAAATGAAAGCTTAAACCCTAAAGTTCGAAAACTCCAAAATCATCTTAAAATTTTTAAAGATTTATATGAAAATCTTTTTATAAAATAATATTTCTCGAATGTTACCTAGATGATGGGGTATTTAGGAAAATTTATTTCATTAAGAATTTTAATATACTTCCATAACTTAAAATAATAAATTTAAGAATGAATAATAATAAACAATAAAATGCGATTTTAAATATAAATAGTTGCATCAAACTCTACCTAGATGTTGGAGAGTTCAGGTGGTCTTTCTATATTTGAAAGTTCGATTCTTAAATTTGTATTTTATCATTATCTGCATATATCTTATTTTTAAAATAATGCATACATTCTTGACTCATATGTATGTTTGTTGATGTTTAATATTAATTATTTTATTTTTCATTTTTTTACTACATACAAAGTTTTCTTAAAAATTTTTAGTTTTGAACAAATAAAATTAAAATAGCATTCTGTAAAATATAATTGTTGGTACTCTGCCTAGATGTTGAAGAGTCATAATGTCATGGTCCACACTAACTTGTGAGGTATTGTCTGCTTTGGCCTGTTGGCTTCACGATTTTGTCCCACAAAAGGCGCCTCACAAGTTGAAGGGGTGTAAACCCTTATATCCCACGATCAACTCTAGTACATAGCCAATGTGGGATTATGGCTCCTTTCTAGGACCATGACATCCTCTCCCACTCCAACGGAGGCCCACCGTCCTCGATGGCACATTGCTAGCACCCTCAAAGCTAGCTCTGATACCAAATGTCACAGTCCACACTAACTTGTGAGGTATTGTCTGCTTTAGCCCGCTGGTCTCACAATTTTGTCCCATAAAAGGCTCCTTACAAGTTGAAGGGGTGTGAACCCTTATATCCCATGATCAACTCTAGTACATAGCAAATGTGGGATTCATGGCTCCTTTCTAGGACCATGACATCAATTATCATTTACAAAGAATGTTACTTTATTTTTTTTGAAGGAATGTTATGATAAGTCTTAGATGGAAAGACTGCCTTTGAATTATGCCTTTATATTGAAGAATTTAAAGGTATTTCTTTAATTTGAAGATTTGCATAATTTTCCTAAATAAAGAGTTTTTTAAAAAACTAATTTTGTTTCTTAAAAATAAAGGGAGTTATAATTAAATTTCATAATCATTTTCATCCAGAATTACAAATAGTGCAAAATTAATTAGTACTAATTTTGTAGGCATTGTATGGGTGCTAATCCTTCATCAAACGTAATTGACTTCCAAACTTAATCTTACTTTTATAGACCAAAACTATCTTTTTAATATAAATTTAAACCTATTTTATTGTTTTATTAAAAAGATAAAATTTTGGGTGACCAATCATGCTTTAAAAAATATTAGTGGCAACTCCCCATGCTTTTTTCACAATCTTAAATTTTTACATCTAGCAATTGAGTCTCTGGACTGATATGTTATGACAATTTAGCGACTTTATTAGAGACATTTTGATAGTCAAGCTAAAAATTTTAATTATGCGCTATTAAATATTTTTGGATTTAATTGGTTTTTAATAATTAATTAATTCCCTTTATTTTAATTTCTCAAAGAAAAAAATACATAAGCTAATAAATAAAATAAATTGCATGTTAGTTATTACCTTGTTTTGATTTTGAGTTTATGATTTATTATTGTTATTAATATGTCACTCTACACACTTCTGTATATTCACTTACATGTATGAGCTTTAGACTTGGGCTTCATCCTTTTTAGAAGGAAATGAAGTGTCTATGCTCTCATGAGTTGATAACCTTCACATTTGCTAGCAAAACACTTTCACTAAGATCGAACCATTTCCATTTGTAACCTGTAATGGGTGAGGATTGGTGTGCCTTATTAGTTTGTAATAGACGATGATGTAAGATTTGATCTAGAAACCTTTAGATAAATAAATCTTACAGCCATAGGAAGCTTGCCTAGGGTAGAGCTATGCCACCTTTTTAGAAATTTACCAAAAGTTAGGACACTATATATATTCTATTATTTGTTGTATTCTATGGTTGTTATATTGTTTCCATTACTTGTTTGTTTTGAATTATTGATTCATTTTATTTTTTATATTCTTTGATTTGTTGCTTATAGGGGTATTTGTTTTAGGTTAGCCATCGACAAAAAAAAAAAAAAGGTAAAAAAAAGAGTTCTCATGGAACCATTGGTGATGTCGACCTCTTGTAGAAATTGTTTAGAACTTCAAAGTCATGCCATTTTCTTTCACAAAAATTACCTAAATTAGGATATGTGAGGCACTTTGATATACTTTGTGTTTAAGGAAAATAATAGTGCGAATAAAGTTAGGATAAAACATAAATGGAAAAAAAAAAGAAAAGGCAAAAAGAGTAAAAAGAATTAGGATAGGTAAGAAGTTTGTTTTCTTTTTGGAATTTAGTCATTTCATTCTACATTCATCATCAAGTTGATTTGTATATTTCAGACTATTCCATTTTTGTACATATGTTTGCATCATTATCATATTCAAGCATTCATAAACATATTTTGTATAGCATGCAAATTAGGAGTGGTGTCATTCATTTAGCAAGAATGATAGCATAAGCATTTTTTGTTTAAGCCCTTGAAATAAAACATTTGTTTTTGTAGGTACAAAAAGTTGAAATATAGAAGATCAATTGGAGGCCCGAATTAGTGTATTAGAACACAATTAAGAGGAGTTTGGTCATGACATTCGGGAGATGACAAAATAGCTTGTTGAGTTAACGAAAACCATTGATAGATTTAAAGAATATATTTTGGTGCCTTTTCAAGGGTCATTACCAATTTCAACTCAAGTCCTATAAATTTATGGAGTTGTGCTCAAATGATTCTTACTGGGCCTAGTACGTTTCCCGAGCATGTTAAAAGCATTCGGTGGTTTGAGCAATAATAAAGGTCTGGACAAGATTATACAAGGGATGAATAATTTGACCATTCAAGTTTCGAAGCTCTAGAAGTGGATTTCCAAGACAGAGTCATCAGGTTCCATGCAACCTTCACTAATTGTTTCGAATTCAAACTTGCATTCAAATCTTTTTTATGACTATTTTTGACCTCCTATCCAAACATTTACGATGAGGCCTCAAAACTTCATTCAATCTCTGAGAAGTCCATATCTAAACCAAAATCTTCAGCCTTTCATTCCCCGACCACTTATTCAACCAATTGCTCAATTTTGAACCTTTACACCACCGCTAAATACTTGGACTCCTAGTTAACTTGTTGCCTAAAAATTACCTAAGAAAAAGAAATAGTTAGATCTTTTCCTCATTTCATATGAAAAACTTTTTTCCTATCTATTTAAGAGACACCTTATTATCTCTGTGCCTTTAGAGCCTCTAAAGCATCTATACCCAAAATATTTTAGCCCAAATGCAAGATGCGAATACCATCGTGAGAATATAGGGCACTTTATTAAGGATTATGAGGATTTCAAATGCCATGTGCAATCACTCATAGATGCGAAGTGGTTTGAGCAAATGACAATAGTGAGATAAAAATCTAGGAACAATGAGAAAGGGATGGCATGATAATGAACATGAATGAGGTTCTAGATTAAAAAGAATTTTAAAGTGTTGGGAAAATGAAATGCTTTGCAGATTTCTTTGTTTGTGAAGTATTTTTATGGTAATATGGTGTTGTTTTTCTGAACTTAGATATGTGAATTATGGCTTGCTTCTAATTTTTGTTCCTTTTTCAATTTCCAAACTTTTCACCAAAAAGCTTTGTCATTCTTGCTTTCATTCATTCATGCATTCATTCATTTATGTATCCACTCAATAAAATGCAATCATATGTGCTCTAACAAAAAAGAATTCTTTCAAGAATAGTCTTTGCAAATCTTTTAAGAGGATAAGTAGAATACTAATTTGGGATGAGAGATAAATGAGATTATTGAGGGACTTTTTGCTCGAGAAAATGATCAACCCAAAAGACCTAGCTTAGGACCCATAAGAGAGGAGTCATGGAATCTTTATCAATAGAGCAAATATAGTCTCTTGGAAGAAAGAATTCAAGTTGTTGAAGGTATAGATAAATCTGGTGATGCAAAAAAATCTCAGCTAGTTCTAGATAAGGTTATTTCACCTAGGTTCAAGGCTCTGACCTTTGAAAAGTATAATGAAATTGGATGTCCCAAGACAAATTTGGCTCAATAATGCTAAAAAATGACTGGGTATGCTAGTGACGAGAAGCTGTTTATCATGTCTTTCAAGAAAGTTTGGTTGGGGCAGTAGTCTGTTGGTATTATAGTTTGAAAAATAGTTAAATTCATACTTAGAGGAATTTATCATAGGCATTCTTGAAGTGGTATCAGCACATGTTGGAGTTAGCTCCAACTGATTTAACCTTCAAATTATGAGAAAGAGCTTTAATAAGAGCTACAAAGAATATGGTGCTATGTAAGAAGAGGTTATGTCGTAAGTTCAATGATTTTTAACTAATAAGAGCTAAATTTTTTATTTATGGATACCATTCCTTTTCCTTATTATGATAAGTTGATTGGTAATACTCCTCAGAATTTACTGATTTGATATTTCATGTGAGTAGAATTGAGGATGGGATAAAAAGGGGAGCATGGACGCCATTATGGAAATTTTTAATAAAAGGCAAATAAATATTTCCAAAAGATATGCCCAAAGGATAATTGTTGAAAAGTGAAAAAAGAGAAACCTCACCATGAAACATGAGGATATGATGGATAACTATTCGTAATAGTCACTATATTGTTCCCAACCAACACCATAAGTAGGTAATTTTCCTCAGCCACCTCATTTGTGTGCTTTAGTTTCTTTGCCACAATTATTCATAGAGTAAAGAATCAACCTAAGCCATTCACAAAGCCATAAGAGAAATAAAGTTAAGATGTACCATTCACTCCTAATGTCTTACGTTGAGCTTTTTTCTTTCTTGGTAAAAAATCAAATGATTTTCGTTGTTCTTATAAGACCCAAAATGTCACCTTACCCGACATAGTATGATCCCAACGTTAAGTGTGAGTTTCATGATGGGTTTGAAGGGCATTCTATAAAAAACTGTATTGCCTTAAAAGATACGATTCAAACTTTGATTAACTTAGATCTCCAAAGTATAAAGAGCTAGTTAGTGCTTTTAATGATTGATAGCAGTAGAATTATGAGTCAATGATGCTAAAGTTGAATCACCAAGCAAAAAACTTTTATTTGTAGGTTTAAGTGTCATCTCAAGAATACTATTGGGAATATAAATTTTTAGGTCAGGTTTGAGTGTTTGCATTGCACAAATAGATCTTGTACATCATAAATGTTTCATGGATTCATATTATCATTTGATATTTTCAATTTCTTTAAAATTTTAAACTTGTTAGTTTTTTTTGAAAGAGAATTAGAAAAAAGAGAAAATGTTAGATGTGAATAAAGACCCACATAGTTAAATCCTATGGATATGAAAAGAGAAATGCAAAAAAAGCAAAAAAGAGAAAAAAGGGAAAAAGGAAAGTTTTGAGTTTCAGTTGAGTTAGCGAACCCTATTAGGAATTTCTCAAATACCTAAACACCAAATCTTAAATCATCTAGTTGACTCGATTTTATCAGCCATGACTCTTCAAAACCTATGAAGTTGAATTTGTGAACCTTGCCTTTACCTGACAATGTTATGATACCAAAGGGTGATATTGTTTTCTTAGGCAATGAATAATGAAACAATTATTTTTAAGGAAATGTGGTTCTTAGAAAATCAGCATATATGATATTTTTAAGAATTAAAATGTAAAAATTTGATGTGTCAATGTTATGCTGTAGTTCCAAAAATTTTTCAAATCAAAGCTGACCCAAGTCCTATAAAATGACCTCAGACTTAACAACCTTTCAGCCCTTTACCCAAATCTTATCAAATGATCTCAAACTTACCAATCTTTTAGCCATTTACCCAAAAAAATTAGCTTTGCCTATGTGTCTTAAAGGCTTATTGATCATGAAACTTATCAACCTTTTAGCTTTTTACCAAAAAAAATTGCCTGGCCTATACATCTCGAAGGCATGTTGATCAAAAAAGAAAGACCTCATTGCCCTTAAGACAATTTGAGTTATGATCAACCCATTCATTCTCTTTTTGGTAAAGTGACATGGATCATTTAATACCTTAAACAAGTTTATTTCATATGAACCTTTCTCATTCATTCTACATAACCCATTTTCTTGTAATAACTTTCATTAAAGATGGTTTGCTAAAATGGGACATCTTTCATGAAATGCATTATTGGCAAAGTAAATTTAGGCATGAGTTATAAGGGACATACCAAAACAAAAAACACAAAAAAAAAAAGAAAAAGAAAAAGAGAAAAAGAAAAGAGAAAAGGAAAAAGGAAAAAGGGAAAAATGGTTATAACATTATACACTTAAGAAGTTGAATAAAGCCAAATAAAGTCCTAGCAAATCTAGAGTTTTGGAAAAGAAACCAAGATGAAAAAACTAAGTGAAAGTCAAGAAAGACTAAATAAAAAATAAAAAAACTTTTAAAATAAAAACCTTTCTTCAAATTCATTTCTCCAAAAAGAATTGCTCTTCAATTTAAATGATCATGCTTGAAATAACAAATGGCCATCTTTCATCATCCTTTCAAATCTTAAAATCTATTTTTTGCTATCTCTTTGAGCCTAATAAATTTTTTTCAAAAATGAACCCTAGTTAAGGATCACCTTACACACTGGAAGGCAAAGAAAGATGCATTTAGAGGAAAAAATGGTGATGTCCAAATAAAATCCTATGTGTTGGGGCAAAGGCCCAATATAAAAATTCTTAAAAGTTTTTAATCTACTCAGTGAAAGAATACGAAAGAAAAAGGTAAGGAAAAAGAAAAAAAATGAAAGAATGAAGAACAATAAAGAAAAAAAACGAAGAAATGAAATGAATGGATGAAAAGCACAAGAAAATGGTATGGAATATACCCCAAAGTGAATCCTTCGAATGAAAGAATGATCATTGGTTTTAATTACCTCTAAACACTTATCTAGGCCTGTCTACCCTTTTCTTTAACAATCCCAAACCTTAGCATATGTTAGATCCTATGAAAAGTCCATATTGGATCAAGCATAGATGTTTACAAAATGAAAAGCTTCTCTTGGGAAAATGGCCTTGAAACCCATGAACTTTATGGTTCCTCTTTATTACTTAATTTTCTGTTTGGACTGTTAACCATTTTTTGTTAGGTTTAAAATTTTTAAGTGCATGGTGTGGTAATTAATAAAAAAAATCAAAAAATAGGAAAAAATAGAAAAATAAATGTGGTTCTAGGGTGAAAATCCTAAAAAAGGCAATCTAAAGCAAACCTTGAAGACCACTCCTAATGCTAAATTTGGTAGATGTTGAACAAAGATAAGCCAAACATTTTTGAAAGATCTAAATATCAAAGTCCCAAAGTTTAAGAAGGGTTTTCGAACATCTTAGCCTCGTTCTATTCCTAAATAACCTTTTAAAATCTCAAGCCCTTACAACTAACCTTGACATATATCAAAATGTCACATTTGAAGGCTAAAGAAAGTGCTTAACATGTTTGATTTAAATAAATTCATGTTTTTAGAAAAACTTGTATTTCATCTATGAGCCTACATGGAAAAAATTTATGCTTTTTTTATCCTCTTCAAGTGGAAAAATCCCTTTTAAAGGAATAAAAAACCTCAATGTGTTGAACTATTCAATCTAGTTGAAAAGAAAATGTTCACCTTTTTCATTTCTGATAGGGATCTCCAATTCTTTAAAATTTAAACCTAGTTTAGCTAGCAATCAAAATTTAAGCCTAGCTTAGTTGACACCCAATGAAAATATTTAAGCCAAATTTAGTTGGCACCCAGGATTTAAGCTCAGCTTAGCTGGCACCCAATAAAACTATTTAAGCCCAATTTAGTTGGCATCTATGATTTAAGCCTAGTTTAGTTGGTACCAGGATTTAAGTCTAGTTTAGCTAGCACCTAGGATTTAAGTGCAGCTTAGCTGACACCTAATGAAAAGATTTAAGCCTAGCTTAACTAGCACTTAATTCTCAAGAATTTAAGCCCAATTTAGTTGGCACCCAAGATTTAAACCCAGCTTAATTGGCACCTAATGAAAATTTAAGCTTAGTTTAGTTGGCACTCATGAAAAGTTGTATCCCAATTTAGCTGGCACCTTATGATAAGATGGAAGCCCAGCTTAGCTGACACCCAATGAAAGTTTAAGCCTAGTTTAGCTGACACTTATGAAAATATGTAAGCCCAGTTTAGTTAGCTCCCCATGAAAGATTTAAGCCCAATTTAGCTGGCACTAAGGAAAATTTAAACTCAATTTAGTTGGCACTCATGAAAAGAAGTAAACCTAGCTTGGCTGGCGCCTAATGGAAGCTTAAGCCTAGTTTAGCCAACACTTATGAAAAGATGTGAGTCCAATTTATGTGGCATCAAGAAAACTTTAAGCCTGGTTTAGTTGGCACTCATGAAAAGATGTATGTCCAGTTTAGCTGGCACCCCAAAGAAAATTTAAATCCAGTTTAGCTGGCATTCATGAAAAGATTTAAGCTTAGTTTATTTGGCACCTCATGAAAAGATTTAAGGCTAGATTGAAAAGATTTAAGCCCAGGTTGATTGGCACTATGGAAAATTTAAGCCCAGTTTGGTTGGTAATAAGAAAAATTTAAGCCTAGTTTAGCTGGCACTCATGAAAATTAATCCCTGTTTATCTACCACCAATGAAAATTAAGCCCAATTTATCTGGCACCTCATGGAAAGATTTAAGCCCAAATTATCTAGCCCTTTTGGAAAGATTTAAACCCAATTTATCTGGCACTAATGAAAATTAAGCCCAGATCACCTGGCCTTTATGAAAAAATTTAACCTTAGTTTAGCTAGCACTCAATACAAAATTAAGCCTAGATTACCTATGCCCCCAATGAAGAATTAAGCCTAGTTTATCTAGCATCTTATGAAAAAATTTAAGTCCAATTTAGCTAGCACTTGATAAAAAATTAAAACTAGATTACCTGACCTTCATGGAAAAATTTAAGTCCAGTTTATCTGCCACATCAGGGAAAGATTTAAGCCTAGTTTAATTGGCACCAATGATAATTAAGCCTAATTTACTTGTCGTATCATGCAAAATTTAATCCCAATTTAGCTGGCATATATGAAAATTTAAGCTTAGTTTAATTGGCACCCAATAAAAATTTAAGCCAAGTTTATCTAGCACCCAGTGAAAATTTAAGCTCAGTTTAGTTGGTATCAAGAAGAAACTTTATCCCTTAATTACTTGACTTGTGGTGTTGTCCCGATCATTCTTTATTTTCAACTTTTGGTGTTGTCCTCATCACTCCTTATTTTTCAATTTATGGTGTTGTCCCAGTCGATCTTTATTTTTAACTTATGGTGTTGTCTCAGTCGCTCCTTATTTTTCGACTTGTAGTGTTGTCCCAATCATTTTTTATTTTTGACTTATGATTTTGTCCTGGTCACTTTTTATTTTTTGACTTGTGATGTTGTTCCAATCGTTTTTTATTTTTGACTTGTGGTGCTATCCCGGTTGCTCCTTATTTTATGATTTATGGTGTTGTCTCCGTCGCTCTTTATTTCTGACTTATAGTGTTGTCCTAATCATCTTTATTTTTGGACTTATGGTGTTGTCTTGGTCGTTCATTATTTTCGACTTGTGGTGTTGTTCTGATCGTTTTTATTTTTTGAAAAAACAAATAAAAAAATAAAAACAACAAAAAAAAAAACCAAAAGCACAAAAAAAGGGGTTTTAAAAGGTAGTATTTGGACAAATTGTTGCCTTTGCTTTTGCATTATTCCTAATTCTTAGAAATATGCAATGAGGGACAGTAGTCGACACCTAATTTTGTTCGAGATAATTTTCCTTCTGATCCAGACTTACTTTTGCAATTGGGCCGGATCTTCATTTTCTGAGCCTATTGTACAGCTTAGTTTTGATGCGCCAAAATGACCCAATAAATGGCTCGATAAAGGCCCATTCCTTTAAGCCCATTAATGACTTATTGTTGGCCATAACAAAAAAATTAAAAATTAAAAAAAGTAATGATTAAAATAATAAAATAAAAATTTGGCCCAAAATCAGTTAAAGAGCCCAACTAACCTCAAGCAATTTTAAAATGAAATGAAGAAGCCCAAAAATAAAATGAAGAGGGCCAAAAAAAAAAAAGTTGAATGCAAGTGGCTCGGGGCCACTTGAGGTGGCATGCAAAGGATTTATATTGCATGGGACGTGAGAGGGGTGCTTAGCCAACCAAAAGGACTGAGAGCAGGAAACCAAAAATGGAAAACCAGCGAGATGAAGCGAGGACTTAGGCAAAACAAAACTGAAAACTGAAAATCGAAAGGAAGGCAAACAAAAAATAAAAGAAAAGGCAGTTTTTTTTAAAAAAAGAGGAGATTGAGCAGGAAAAGAAAAGGGGAGGAAGAGAAATAGAGAAAGAGGAGAGGGCAAAAAAACAGAAAAAAAAAAAAAAAAAGAAAAAAAAAGACGGGGCATGCGAGCAGAAAAAACTGGGTGGCAGCATAGAAGAACCTGTAGCCGAACGTGATGAGAAAACAACCAGAAAAATAAAAGAAGACGCAGCAAAGCAGGAAACAAGAGGAAACCAGCGGTGAACCAAGAAGGAAACAAAACAGAAAGGAAAACAGAAAAGGAGGAGAAAAGAGAGCAGCAATAGCCAAGCGGGGAAAGAGAACAAACCGGAGAAAAAACTAGAAAAATAAAAGAAGACACTGGCAGCAGAGAAGAGGAGACAACCTGCAACAGGAAGAAAAGGAAGAAGACCCAGAAAAAAAAAAAAAGGACGTAAGCAGAAGGAAGAAAGCAAAAAAACTGATGAAGGCTGAACAAAAAGAAAAGACCAAACGATAGCTGGGAAAACAGAAAACTATTGAAAACAAAAAAAAAAAAAAAGAAAGAAAGCGCAGGGAAAGGTGAGGCCTTCACAAAGAAAACAAAAAAAACAGCTTTAAGAGAACTTGAAAAGAGGTCATCTTCTTACTCCTCTTAACCGTTCTCACCTACGTAATATTGTTGCTATATTTCCATATGGACTTTAGGTACACAAAGCTTAAAGTTTTTATTTCATGTTTTTTTTTATCTTTTAAAGCTTGTTTTTTATTTCTTGTCCATCGTTTTTGTGAATGGCCAATTTGCAGAAGCCTAAGGCTTCATCCCGTTGGATGCATGTAGCTTATTCAATCCTTTTGCATGGATTTGCTGCTGATTATTTAAACACTTGTTTCTTTCTTCTCTAGCCTCTTCTGTGGGGAACAGTTGGCAGAAAATTAGTTCCTCATCCTGGTTCACAGCAAGATTCTTTCTTCCCTCCCTTTTCACATGTGCTTTCTATATTTGAAATCTGAAATCGCCACTGTTACGTAGATGCTGGAGCTTCAATTTTGTTCATTTCGGTTCCTGATATAATGTTGATGTTTTTTATATTTCGCATAATTTGCATTATTTGCAATTGAAATTTCTAGCAATTTACCTTTATGTGGTTAAGTTTATGCAATTTTAATTTAGTTGTTCTTGTTTTCATGTGACTTTAAATAATAATAATAATAATAATAATAATAATAATAATAATAATAATAATAATAATAATGTTAAAAGTGTAAAAAGCGAAAAAGAAGAGGGAAGAAAATAAAGATTTCGAAATTCTTGCTTAGATGTTGGAGGGAATAAAAATCAAATTTTAGAAAATATATAACAATTTCACCTAGATGTTGGGAATTATTAAATAAAAAATAAATGATTATTGAAGAATAATAATAAAATTTTAATAAAATGGAAATATATAAATATATAAAAATTAATTTTAGAAAAATTATAAAAAGTGAACTTTCTCCGAAAGCTTGCTTAAATGTTAGAGATTTTTAGAGAATCTCATAAATTTGTAAAATGAAATATGAAAAATAAAACTCTAGGTCGAAACCTTAAGGTCAAAATCCTAAATTGAAACCCCAAGGTCGAAACCCTAAGGTTGAAACCTTAAACAAAGGCCTAAACCCTAAAGTTCCAAAACCACAAAATCATCTCAAAAATTTTAATGATTTATATGAGAATCATTTTATGAAATAATCTGTTTTCGAATGCTGCCTAGATGATGGGATATTTAGAAAATTTTATTTCATTAAGAATTTCATATATTTTCAAAACTTAAAATAATAAATTTAAGAATCAATAATAATAAACAATAAAACAAGATTTTAAGTATAAATAATTGCACCTAAACTCTGCTTAGATGTTGAAGAGTCCAAGTGGTCTCTTTATATTTGAAAGCCTGATTCTTAAATTCATATTTTATCATCATCTACATATATCTCATTTTTAGATTAATGCATACATTCATAACTCATATGCATGTTTGTTGATGTTTAATATTAATTATTTTATTTTTCTTTTTTTTTACTGCATAAAAAGTCTTCTTAAAAAATTTTAGTTTTGAACAAATAAAATTAAAATAACATTCTGTGAAATATAATTGTTGATACTTTTCCTAGATGTTGGAAAGTCATCAATGATTATCTTTTACAAAGAATGTTCTTTTATTATCTTTAAAGGAATGTTATAATAAGTATTAGATGGAAAGATTGTCTTTGAATTATGCCTTTATATTGGAGAATTTGAAGATATCTCTTTAATTTGAAGATTTTCATTATTTTCCTAAATAAAGATTTTTTAAAAAACTAATTTTATTTCTTAAAAATAGGGGAATTATAATTAAATTTCATATAAAATCATTTTCATCCAAAATTACAAATAGCACATAATTAATTGGTATCAATTTTATAGGCATTGTAGGGGTACCAATCTTTCCCTACACGTAATCAACTTCTAAACCCAATCTTATTTTTGTAGACCAAAACCATCTTTTTAATTAACCTTTAAACCCGTTTTATTATTTTATTATAAAAATATATTATTGGGTGGCCAATCACACCCTAAAAAAGATTGATGGTGACTCATCGTTTTTTTCACAATATTAAATTTTTATGTCTAGCAATCGAGTCTTTGGATCGATACATTATGATAGGCATTTGCTAGGGGATTATTTAGTAAATAATTATAATAGAAGGGATATTTTTGTAATTACAGTATGAAGGCAAATAGTTCATTTGGTCACATGTCAACGTCTCATCATATAATGGAAAGTGTATTTTGATAAATTCATAAGGGATTGTTTAGTAAATAATTATAAGAGAATGGTCATTTTGTGATTATGGTATCAAGGCTAATAGTCCATTTGGTCTCATGTCAATTTCTTATCATATAATGGAAAATGTATTGTGGTAATTTCACAGGAGATTATTTAGTAAATAATTGTAAGAGAATGGGTATTTTTGTAATTATGATATTAGGGCATAATAGTCAATTTTACCATACGTCAATTTCTTATCATATAATGGAAAAGGGTATTTTAGTAATTTCTTGAGGGATTATTTAGTAAGTAATAATAAGCGAAGGCGTATTTTCGTAATTATGGTATGATGGCATAATAGTTCATTTGACCACATGTCAATTCTTGTAATATAATGGAAAGGGTATTTCTTAATTTAATAGGGATAAATTTTTAAATAATTATTAGAGATGGAATATTTTCATAATTATAATATGAGGGCATAATTGTCAATTTGATCACATATCAATTTCTAATCCTATAATGAATAAGGCATTTTAGGAATTAAAAAAGGGATTGTTTAGTAAATAAATATAAAATAAGGGGTATTTTTATAATTTTGGTATGATGACATAATAGTTCATTTGACTATAAGTCAATTTTTTATCATATAATGGAAAAGGGTATTTTTTCCATTTTATAATAGATTATTTAGTAAATAATTATAAGAAAATAGGTATTCTCATAATTATGATTGAGGGCATAATTATCAATTTGGCCACATGTTAATTTCCTATCATATAATGAAAAGGGCGCTTTGGTAATTAGCTAAGTGATTATTTATTAAATATTTATAAGAGAAGGGGTAATTTCATAATTATGACATGAAGGCATAGTAGTCCATTTGGCCACATGTAAACTACTTACCATATTATGAAAAAGGTATTTTAGTAAATTCATAAGGGATTACTTAGTAAATAATTATGAGAAATTTGTATTTTTGTAATTATGGTATAAGGGCATAATAGTCCAATTGGCCACATGCCAATTTTTTATCATAAAATGGAATAGTATTTTGGCAATTTCATAGGGGATTATTTAGTAAATAATTATAATAAAAAGGGTATTTTTGTAATTATGATATAAAGACATAATAGTCAATTTGACCATAAGTCAAATTCTTATCACATAATGGAAATGACATTTTAGTAATTTCTTGAGGGATTATTGATTTACTAAATAATTATAAGAGAATGGGTTTTTTCGTAGTTATGGTATGAGGGCATAATATTGCATTTGACCAAATATCAATTTCTTATCATATAATGAAAATGGTATTTTATTAAATTCATAGGGGACTATTTTATAAACAATTATAAATGAAAGTGTATTTTCATAATTATGGTATGAGGGCACAACTATTAATTTGACCACATGTCAATTTCTTATCATATAATGAAAAGGGTATTTGGTAATTTGTTAGGAGATTATTTAGTAACTAATTATAATAGAAGGGATATTTTCATAATTATGCTATAAGGGCATAATAGTCCATTTGACCATATGTCTATTTCATATCATATAATAAAAAGGGCATTTAGTAATTTCTTCAAAGATTATTTAATAAATAATTATAAGAGAAAGGATATTTTCATAATTATGATATGATGGCATAATAATTCATTTGACTGCATGCCAATTTCTTATCATATAATGGAAATGGTATATTCTTAATTCCATAAGGGATTATTTAGTAAATAATTATGAAAAAAAAGGTATTTTCATATTTAGGATATGAAGCCGTAATTATCAAATTGGCCACTAGTCAATTTCTCGTCATATAATGAATAGGGTATTTTGGTAATTTGTTTAGGGATTATTTAATAAATATTTATAAACGAAGGGGTATTTTTGTAATTATTGTATGAGAACATAATAGTCTATTTGGTCACATATAAACTTCTTATTATGTAATGGAAAGGGTATTTTTGTAATTACATAAAGAATTATTTAGTAAATATTATGACAAAAAAGGTATTTTTGTAATTATGGTATAAGGCATAGTAGTCCATTTGCCCACAAATCAATTTTTTATCATATAATGGAAAAGGAATTTTGGTAATTTCCTAAGTGATTATTTAGTAAATATTTATAAAAGAAGGGGTATTTTCATAATTATGATATAAGGTATAGTTATCATAATCGGATCGGACCGATGGTCCAACCTATTGAACTGATGAACCAATATTAAAATCGATTCAGTTCTATAATTACACTAGTTTTGCAATTAAATTGCTTTAAACTGTTATGAACCAACGGTGTATATAATAAACTGGTAAATCAAACGAATTTTTTTAACTAGACTTGTTCAATATCAACTAATAAGTTTAGATAAAATATGAAAAAAGCCCTTTAAGTATTCAAAATAATCTAATTAAGTCGTTATACTACTGTTTCATTTAAATAAGCCCATTAACTCTTATTTTCTACCATCAAAGCCCTTATATCCTTATATTAATGATATGTTGGCATATCTTGAGATATATGGATAATGACATTGCAGAAAAACTTACATATGTGTAAAAATAAGCAATTTTGAAAAAAAAAATGATTTAACAAAAAATTTTATTAATTGATACCATAATTAAAAATAATTATAAAATTAATAATATATAAAATTAATAAAAAATGAAATGTTAATAAAAATGATTAATTATTTGACCATGGTTGAAATATTTAATAAAAGAAAATGTATATATGTAAAATTAATAAAAAAAATACATTCATATAAAAAATATAAAAATGATTTTAATTTCCTTTTTACTAATTTGCATATAAATAAAAATAAAAATATTTCCTTTTTATTAATTTTATATATAGATATTTCTTTTTTATTACATAAAGATTAATTATTATATATTAATAAATAATATTTATATTTTAATAAATATAAATAATAATAATTATTTACAATTATTTATTAGTTTTTGTTTATTATATTTATTAAAATATACATATTATTTCTAACTATTAAAATATAAAATATGATTTTAATAAAAGGTTAAGTAATTTCACTTTTAACTAGTAATTAATTGTTCTATAAATTTTATATTTTAAATTTTATAGTTTATGATATATCTTAAAATTTATAGTTTTATGGTTGAATTATTAAACTATAACTTGAGTTAAAAGTTTGAATTTTGAAATTTTAAAGTATTTATATTTTTTATAATATTTTTTATTAAATCGAAAATTGACTCGATTAACTCGATGGTTGAGCCATTAACCCTGTAAACCGAAACCCTAAATGGTTTAATATTCGATTTGGTTTTGATAACTATGATATAATGGAATATTAGTACATTTGGACAGATGTCACATTCTCATCAAATAATGGGATGGGCAATTTTGTAATTTCATAAGGGATTTTTTTTCATGCATATCATGTAATGAAAAAGGTATTTTGATAATTTTTTGAGAGATTATTTAGTCGATAATTATAAGAGAAAGGGTTTTTATAATTATGATTTATAGGCATAATAGTTAATTTGGCCACATGTTAGCTTCTTATCATATAATGGAAAGAGATTTTGATAATTTCATAAGAGATTATTTAGTAAATAATTATAAAAGAAAGAGTATTTTCGTAATTATGGTATAAGGGTATAAGAGTTCATTTTGGGCATATGTCAATTTCTTATCATATATTAAAAAAAAAGGTATTTTAGTAATTTCATAAGGATTATTTATTAAATAATTATAAGATAATGAGTATTTTCATAATTATAGCGTGAGGGAATAACAATCTATTTGGCTACAATCAATTTCTTATCATACAATGGAAATGATATTTTGGTAATTTCATAGGAGATTATTCAATAAATAATTATAAGAGAAGGGCATTTTGTAATTATGATATGAGGGCATAATTGTCAATTTGACCACATGTCAATTTCTAATCATATAATGAAAAAGACATTTTTGTAATTTATAGGCTGATTATTTAGTAATTAATTATAAAAGAAGGGTATTTTCATAATTGTGACATTATGGCATAATTGTTAATTTGACCACATGTCTATCTCTTATTTTATAATGGAAAGGACATTTTAATAATTTCTTAGAGGATTATTTAGTCAAGGGATAATGTTCCATTTGGTATCTAAACCATTGCATTTTTTCTAATGTAGTACCTAAAAAAATTTCTAATTTGGTACTTAAATTACATGTCCATGTGTTAATTTGCCCTAACCATTAACATCGTTAACCCTAAATGCTTACGTGATATAAACATCTAATAAGATATTCACATGTGCCAAAAAGTCCAGTTAGTGCCACATCATTAATGCTATATCAACATTAAAAGAAAAATTCAAAGAAAATTTAAAAATTTTCCAAAAAATTCAAAAAAAAATTTAAAAATTTTAAATTTTTTAAAAAATTCTAAAAATTATAAAAAATTTACAATTTTCAAAACATATTCGAAAAAATTTTTTTATTTAAATTTGAATTTGAATTTTAACTTTAACTTTGATTTTATTTTTGAATTTAATTTTAATTTTTAGGCAAAACTAAAAAAAAAAAGGTAGAACTTATAACCTACAATCACAAAGGGAACAAGCATACACAATACACAAAATCAACAAGCATTCAAGCAATTCAACAAGAAGCAACAGAGGTAGTGAACAATTTTTCACAGCAATTTCAACAATGTAAACCAGGGAACTAGCAGCAAATACATTAATAAATGAAAGCCAAAGTTCAAGCTATACCAATTTGAAAAGCAGCCAAGTAAGAACCAACAAAAAAGAAGAAAATCAAATAGTATAGAGGAATTCGGCAAACATAAAAGAAAATCAAGCAATCAAGGAAGAAGCAAAGCAAGGAATTCTTGACCAAAGAAGTAAAAATAGAGCAGTCAGCAAAACCCACTGTCTCAACAAATTGCTCCAACATAAGGAACAGTTATCATAATTAGAAATAAGGATCCATCCCAAAAAATCGAGAAGCTAGTACCCAGTGAGAACCTAAAAACCCATACCCATAAAGCCAAACCTTGTACCCAAGTAACCCACTCAACCTAGAAGTAATCACCCGAATCCTACACCAAAAGCAAATAATAGCAATAAGGTATACAAAAAAGCACTTATAGTAACAAGTTTAGTAATTCACAGCCTAAAGTAACAATAAGCTATCAATTGCATAATATTTCAACTAAGGTTGAGAATTTTGGTTTGGATATATTTTTTTTAAGTTCTTGGGTCTTGAAGGGAGAATTATGAATCATAGGAAGTTAGGTTTCTAATAAAGATAGTGAACGAAGAATGACATTAGATTTTAGTGGCAATCTAGGCTTTTCATTCTTTGGGTTGTAGCTAGGTTTTAATTTAGGATTGAAGATGAGAGTTTTGTTCTTTGGATAGAGAGAAGAACATAAGGGATAAGGAAGGAAAAAGTAGATGGGAGGCAAACTGGCATTAAACTATAGTAATGATCTTTGGTGGCTTCTGGGCTTATTCATTTTTTTTTGGCTTAGTGTTTTTCAAATTTTAGAATTTTTTTTTAGATTTTAAAATTTTTTTAAATTTTTATAATTTTTAAAAATATTTTAAAATTTAAAAAAAAATTCTTTTAATGCTATTGTGGCATTGATGATGTCATGCTAATAAGATTTTTGACATTTGTCAATATCTTATTAGATGTTTATGCTACATCAGTGCTTAAGGTTAATAGCATTAACGATTAGGGCAAATTAACACAAAAAATGTAGTTTAAGTACCTGATTAAAAAATTTTTCTTTAAGTACCACATTAGAAAAAGTACAATAGTTCAAGAGCCAAATGGAACATTATCCCATTAGTAAATAATTATAAGAGAAAGGGTATTTTCATAATTACGATGAGAGGGCATAATAATCCATTTGACCATATGTCAATTTCTTATCATACAATGAAAATGGTATTTTTGTAATTTTATAAGAGATTAAATAGCAAATAATTAAAAGGGAATGAGTATTTTCATAATTATGGTATAAAGGCATAATAGTCTACTTGGCCACATGTCAATTTCTTATCATATAATGGAAATGTCATTTTGATAATTTCATAGTAGATTTTTAGTAAATAATTATAAGAGAAAGGCATTTTTGTAATTATCGTATGGGAGAATAATAGTCCATTTAACCACATGTCCATTTCTTATCAAATAATGGAATGAGGAATTTTGTAATTTTGTAAATGGTGCTTTTAATGTAATCATATAATGGAAAGGGTATTTTGTAATTTCATAAAGGATTATATAGTAAATAATTATAAGAGAAAGGGTATTTTCATTATTATACTATGTGGGCATAATAGTCCATATGTCCACATGTAAAATTCTTATCATAAAATGAAAAGGGTATTTTGATAATTTATTAGGGATTATTTGGTAATAATTATAACAGAACAGGTGTTTTTATAATTATAGTATAAGTAAATAATAGTCTATTTGGTCAATTTCTTATTATATATCAATTTCTTATCATATAATGGAAATGATATTTTAGTAATTTCATACGAGATTATTTAGTAAATAATATAAAAGAAGAGATATTTTTGTAATTATGATATGAAGGCATAATAGTCAATTTGGTCACACGTTAATTTTTTATCATATAATGGAAAGGGATTTTTAGTAATTTCTTCAGGGATTATTTAGTAAACAATTAAAAAAAGAGATATTGTCGTAATTATGGTATGATGGCATAATAGTGCATTTGACCACATGTTAATTTCTTATCATATAATGGAAATGGTATTTTCTTAATTTCATAAGGATTTATTTAGTAAATAATTATAAGAGATGTGGTATTTTCATAATTATGATATGAGGGCGTAATTGTCAACTTTACCACACGTCAATTTCCCATCATATAATGAAAAAGACATTTTGATAATTTACTAGGGGATTATTTAGTAACCAATTATGAGGGAAGGGGTATTTTCGTAATTATGGCATGAGGGCATAATAGTCCGTTTGGCTACATGTCAATTCTTATCATACAATGAAAAAGGCATTTTGAAAATTTCATTGGGGATTATTTAATAAATAATTATAAGAGAATAGTATTTTCATAATTATGGTATCAGGGCATAATAGTCCATTTGGTCACATGTCAATTTCTTATCATATAATGGAAATGGGTATTTTGGTTGTTTCATATGGGATTATTTTGTAAATAATTATAAGAAAAAAGGTATTTTCATGATTATGGTATAAACACATAATTGTCAATTTGGCCACTTGACAATTTCTTATTTATAATTTACTTAGGGATTATTTAGTAAATAATTATAAGGGAATGGATATTTTCATAATTATGGTATGAAAGAACAATAGTTCATTTGGTCACATGTAAACTTCTTATCATATAATGGAAAAGGTATTGTGGTTATTTCATAAGAGATTGTTTAGTAAATATTTTAAAGAGAAGGGTATTTTCATAATTATGGTGTATGGGTATAATAGTCCATTTGACCATAGGTCAATCTCTTATTATATAATGGAAAGGGAATTTTGATAATTCTATAGAGATATTTAGTAAATAATTATAATAGAAGGGGCATTTTCATAATTATGATATAAGCCCATAATAATCAGTTTGGCCACATATCAATTTCTTATCGTATAATGAAACAGGCATTTTAGTAATTTTTTGAAGGATTATTTAGTAGATAATTATAAAAGAAATGGTATTTTTGTAATTATTGTATGATAGCATAATAGTCCTTTTGGTCACATGTCAATTTATTATCATATAATGAAAATTATATTTTTTTAATTTCATATGGGATTATTTAATAAATAATTATAAAAGAAAGGGTATTTTCATAATTATGACATGAGAGCGTAAATGTCAATTTGACCACATGCGAATTTGCTATCATATAATGAAAATGGCATTTTGGTAAATTGTTAAGAGATTATTTAGTAACTAATTATAAAAAGGGGTATTTTCATAATTATGACATGACGGCATAATTGTCAATTTGGTCACATGTCTATTTCTTATTGTATAATGAAAAAGGACATTTTGGTAATTTTTTAGGAGATTATTTAGTAAATAATTATAAAAGGGGTATTTTCATAATTATGATATAAAGGCATAATATTATATTTGGACACATGTCATTTTCTCATCAAATAATGGGATGGGTAGTTTTATAATTTCATAAGAGATTTTTTTCATTTATATTATGCAATGGAAATGGTATTTTGGTAATTTCATAGGTGAATATTTAGTAAATAATTATAAGAGAAGGAATATTTTTGTAATTATGATATGGTGGTACAATAGTCAATTTGGCTACATGTTAACTTATTATCATATAATGGATAGGGAACATTGGTAATTTCATAAGGGGTTATATAGTAAATAATTGTAAGAGAATGAGTATTTTCGTAATTATGGTTTAAGGGCAAATAGTCCATTTGGCCATATGTCAATTTCTTATAATATATTGGAAAGGGTATTTTACTAATTTCATAGGGATTATTTAGTAAATAATTATAGGAGAGGACGTGTTTTGGTAATTATAGCATTAAGGCATAGTTGTAATTTTCTAGGTAATTATTTAGTAAGGGAATGGGCATTTTTGAAATTTACTAGGCGATTATTTAGTAAGTAGTTATAAGATAAGGGTTTTTGTAATAATGACATTAGGGCATAATTGTCAATTTGGCCACATGCCTATTTCTTATTTTATAATGGAAAGGGCATTTTGATAATTTTCAAGAGATTATTTGGTAAATAATTATAATAATAGGGGTATTTTCGTAATTATCGTATGAGAGAATAATAGTCCATTTGGCCATATGTCAGTTTCTCATCAAATCATGGAACGAGCAATTTTCTAATTTCATAATTAAGTCTTTTAAAGTATATCATATAATAGAAATGGTATTTTGGTAATTTCATAGGGAATTATTTAGTGAATTTTTATAAGAGAAGTGGCACTTTCGTAATTATGTTATGAGGGCATAATATTCCATTTGGTCACATGTAAACTTCTTATCATATAGTGAAAATGGTATTGTTGTAATTTAATTAGGGATTATTTAGTAATAATTATGAGAGAGATTATTTTCGTAATTATCGTACAAGGGAATAATAGTCCATTTAGCCAAATATCAATTTGTTATCATATAATGCAAATGGTATTTTGGTAGTTTCATAGGGAGTTATTTAGTAAATAAATATAACAGAAATGGTATTTTCGTAATTATGGTATTATGGCATAATAATTCATTTAACTACATATCAATTTCTTATTATATAATGGAAAGGGTTTTTTCAAAATTATGATATGAGAGTGTCATTGTCAATTTAACCACATGTTAATTTCTTATCATATAATGGAAAAGGCATTTTGATAATTTCATAGGTGAATATTTAGTAAATAATTATAAAAGAAGTGGTCTTTTCATAATTATGATATAAAGGCATTATAATCCAATTGGGCACATGTCACTTTCTCATCAAATAATGGAATAGGTAGTTTTGTAATTTCATATGGGATTTTTTTAATGTATACCATGAAATGGAAAAGGGTATTTTGGTAATTTCATTAAGGATTATGTAATAAATAATTATAAGAGAATGGGTATTTTTGTAATTATGGAATGAAGTCTTAATAGTCCACTTGGCCATATGTAAACTTCTTATTGTATAATTGAAATGGTATTTTAGTATTTCAAAATGGGATTATTTTGTAACAATTATAAAAAAAAGGAAATTTCATAATTATGCTACGAGGGAATAACAGTCCATTCGATCACATGTTAATTTCTTATCATATAATAAAAATGGTATTTTGATAATTTCATAGGGATTATTTAGTAAATAATAATAAGAGAAGGAGTATTTTCGTTATTATGATACGAAGGCATAATAGTCAATTTAGCCACATGTAAATTTCTTATCATACAATAGAAAAGGCATTGGAGTAATTTCTTAAGAGATTATTTGATAAATAATTATAATAAAATGAGTATTTTCATAGTTATGGTATAAGGGCATAATATTACATTAGGCAACATGTCCATTTTTTATTAGACAATGGAAAGGTATTTTAGTATTCTTATCATACAACGGAAAAGGTATTGTAGTAATTTCTTAGGGGATTATTTGATAAATAATTACAAGAAAATGAATATTTTCATAATTATGGTATAAAGGCATAATATTACATTAGGCAACATGTTCATTTCTTATCATACAATGGAAAGGTATTTTAGTATTTACTTAAGGGATTATTTACTAAATAATTAAAAGAGTAAGGGTATTTTTGTAATTATGGTACTAAGGTATAATAGTCCATTTGGCCCATTATCAATTTCTTATCATATAATGCAAAGGATATTTTGGTAATTTAATAGGGGATTATATAGTCAACAATTATAAGGAAAGAAGTATTTTCGTAATTACCATATGACGGCATAATAGTTAATTTGGCCACATGTCAATTTCTTATTATAAAATGAAAAAGTTATTTTGGTAATTTCATAAGAAATTATTTAGTAAATAATTATATGATAAGGGTATTTTCGTAAGTATCGTAAGAGACAATGATAGCCCATTTGGCCATATGTCGATTTCTCATCAAATAATGGAATGGGCAGTTTTCAATTTCCATAATTATATCTTTTAATGTATATTATATAATGCAAATAGTTTTTTGGTAATTTCATAGGGAATTATTTAGTAAATAATTATAAGATAATAGGTACTTTCGTAATTATGCTGTGAGGGCAAATAGTCCATTTGGGCACATGTAAACTTCTTATCATGTAATGGAAAGGATATTTTGTAATTTAATTAGGGATTATTTAGTAATAATTATAAGAAAAAAGATATTTTCGTAATTATGGTATGAAAGAATAATAGTCCATTTGGCCACATATCAATTTCTTATCATATAATGCAAAAGGTATTTTGGTAATTTAATAAGTGATTATTTAGTAAAAAAAAAAAAAAAAGAGATGAGGTATTTTTGTAATTATGATATAAAGACATAATAGTTAATTTAGTTACATGTCAATTTCTCATCATATAATAGAAAATGCATTTTAGTAATTTCTTAATGGATTATTCAGTAATTAATTATAAAGAAAGGGGTATTTTCGTTATTATGATATGATGGCATAATAGTATATTTAACCACTTATCAATTTCTTATCATACAATGGAAAGGATATTTCCTTAATTTCATAAGAGATTATTTTGTAAATAATTATAAGAGAAGTGGTATTTTCATAATTATGATATAAAGGCATAATTGTCAATTTGACCACATGTCAATTTTCATCATACAATGAAAACGGTATTTTGGTAATTTATTAGGGGATTATTTAGTAACTAATTATAAGAGAAGGGATATTTTTGTAATTATGGTATTAGGCATAATATTCCATTAAGCAACATGTTAATTTCTTGGCATATAATAGAAAGCATTTTAGTAATTACGTGAGGGATTGTTTCTTAAATTATTATAAGAAAAGGGATATTTTCGTAATTATGATATACGGGCATAAAAGTCTATTTGAACACATGTCAATTTCTTATCATATAATGAAAGGAGTATTTTGGTAATTGCATAAGGGATTACATAGTAAATAATTATAAGAGAAGGGATATTTTTGTAATTATAGTATGAAGACATAATAGTCAATTTGGCCAAATGTCAAATTCTTATCATAAAATGAAAAGGTCATTTTGGTAATTTCTTAAGAGATTATTTAGTAAACAATTATATAATAAAAGTATTTGTGTAATTATTGTATGAGAGAATGATAGTCCATTTGGTCATATGTCGATTTCTCATCAAATAATGGAATGGGTAGTTTTCTAATTTCATAATTAAATCTTTTAAGGTATATCATATAATGGAAATGATATTTTGGTAATTTCATAGGGAATTATTTAGTGAATAATTATAAGAGAAAAGGGTACTTTCCTAATTGTGCTTTAAGGGTATAATAGTCCATTTGTCCACATGTAAACTTCTTATCACATAATGAAATGGGTATTTTTCTAATTTAATTAGGGATTATTTAGAAATAATTATAAGAGAAGGGGTATTTTCATAATTATGGTACGAGGGAATAATAATCTATTTTACCACATATCAATTTTCTTATCATATAATGGATAAGGTATATTCTTAATTTGATAGGGGATAATTTAGTAAATAATTATAAAAATGGTATTATCGTATTGATGATATGAGATCATAATTATCAATTTGGCCACATATAAATTTTCTATCATTTAATGAAAGGGTATTTTGGTAATTTGCTTAGGGATTATTTAATAAATAATTATAAGAAAAGATATTTTCGTTATTATGATATGATGGCATAATAGTCCATTTGATCACTTGTCAATTTCTTATTATATAATGGAAAAAGTATTTTCTTAATTCCATAGGAGATTATTTTGTAAATAATTATAAGAGAAGTGATAGTTTCATAACTATGATATGAAGGCATAATTGTCAATTTGACCCATGTCAATTTCCCTAATATAATCAAAAGGGTATTTTGATAATTTATTAGGGGATTATTTAGTAACTAATTATAAGAGAAGAGATATTTTCATAATTATGGTATTAGGCATAATATTCCATTGGGTAACATGTTAATTTATTATCATATAATGGAAGGGCATTTTAGTAATTACGTGAGGGATTATTTCCTATATTATTATTAGAGAAGGGGTATTTTTGTAATTATGGTATGAGGGCATAGAAGTCCATTTGAACACATAATTTTTATCATATAATGAAAAAGGTATTTTGGTAATTTCATATGGGATTACATAGTAAATAATTATAAAAGAAATGGTATTTTCATAATCATGGGGCATAATAGTTAATTTGACCATATGTCAATTTGTTATCATAAAATGGAAAATGTCATTTTAGTAATTTCTTAAGAGACTATTTAGTAAATAATTAGACGATAATGTATTTTTGTAATTATTGTATGAGAGAATAATAGTCCATTTGGCCATATGTCGATTTATCATCAAATAATGGAATGGACAATTTTCTAATTTCGTAATTAAATCTTTTAATGTATAATGGAAATGGTATTTTCGTAAATTCATTAGGAATTATTTTGTGAATAATTATAAGAAAAAGGTACTTTCGTAATTATTCTTTGAGGGCATAATAGTATATTTGGCCACATGTAAACTTCTTATCAGATAATGGAAATGATATTTTGATAATTTAATTAGGGATTATTTAGTAAAAATTATAAGGGAAGGGGTATTTTCGTAATTATGGCACAAGAAAATAATAGTTCATTTAACCATATATCAATTTCTTATGATATAATGGAAAATGGTATATTCTTAATTTGATAGGGGATTATTTAGTAAATAATTATAAAAAGAGGTATTTTTATATTGATGATATGAGGCCATAACTATCAATTTGGCCACATGTCAATTTCCTGTCATATAATGAAAAGGGTATTTTGATAATTTGTTTGAAAATTATTTAATAAATAATTATAAGAGAAGAGGTATTTTTGTTATTATGATATGATGGCATAATAGTCATTTGACCACTTGTCAATTTCTCATCATATCATGGAAAGCATATTTTCTCAATTCCATAGGAGATTATTTTGTAAATAATTATAAGTGAAATGGTATTTTGTAATTATGATATGATGGTATAATTGTCAATTTGATCATGTCAATTTCCATCATACATTCAAAAGGGTATTTTGGTAATTTATTAGGAAATTATTTAGTAATAAATTATAAGAGAAGGGGTATTTTTATAATTATGGTATCAGGCATAACATTCCATTAGGAAACATGATATTTTCCTGTCATATAATAGAATGGCATTTTAGTAATTACTTGAGGGATTATTTCTTAAATGATTATAATATAAGGGGTATTTTCGTAATTATGGTATGAGGGCATAAAAATTCATTTGAACACATAATTTCTTATCATATAATGGAAAAGATATTTTAGTAATTTTATAGGGGATTACATAGCAAATAATTATAAGAGGTGGGGCATTATCATAATTATGGTATGAGAACATAATAGTCAATTTAGCCACATCTCAATTTCTTATCATAAAATGAAAAGATCATTTTAGTAATTTCTTAGGAGATTATTTAGTAAATAATTATATGATATGGGCATTTTCGTAATTATTGTATGAGAGAATAATAGCTCATTTGGTCATATGTCGATTTATCATCAAATAATGGAATGGATAGTTTTATAATTTTGTAATTAAATCTTTTAATGTATAACATATAATGGAAATGGTATTTTGGTAATTTCATAGGAAATTATTTAGTGAATAATTAAAGAGAATGGATACTTTCATAATTATGCTTTGAAGGCATAATAGTACATTTGGCCACCTGTAAACTTCTTATCATATAATGAAAAATGTATTTTTGTAATTTAATTAGAGATTATTTACTAATAATTATAAGAAAAAAGGGTATTTTCATAATTATAATACAAGGGAATAATAGTTCATTTAACCACATATCAATTTCTTACCATATAATGGAAAAGGTATATTCTTAATTTTATAAGGGATTATTTAGTAAATAATTATACAAAAGGGTATTTTCATATTTATGAAATGAGGTCGTAATTATCAAGTTGGCCATATATCAATTTCCCATCATATAATGACAAGGGTATTTTGGTAATTTTGTAAGAGATTATTTAATAAATAAATATAAAAGAATGCATACTTTTGTAATTATTGTATTAAGGCTTAATAATTCGTTTGGCCTCATATAAACTTCTTATCATATAGTAAAAATGATATTTTTGTAATTACATAGGGATTATTTAGTAAATAATTATAAGAAAATGATATTTTCGTAATCATGGTATAAGGTCATAATAATCCATTTGGCCACAATTGGTTTCTTATCATATAATGGAAACGGAGTTTTGATAGCTTCATGAAAGATTATTTAGTAAATAATTAAAATAAAAGGGGTATTATTGTAATTATAATATGAGGATATAATAGTCAATTTGGTCACATGTCAATTTCTTATCATATAATGAAAAAGATATTTTAGTAATTTCCTTAAGGATTATTTGGTAAATAATTATAAGAGTAGGGGTATTTTCCTAGTTATCATATAAGGGTATTTAATTAATTTCATAGTGGATTATTTAATAGTAAACAATTATAAAAGAAGAGGTATTTTAGTAATTATGATATGAAAACGTAATTGTCAATTTGACCATATACAAATTTCCTATCTTATAATGAAAATGAAATTTTGGTAAATTGTTAAGGGATTATTTAGTAACTAATTAGAAGTGAAGGGTATTTTCATAATTATAACACGAGGGTATGATTGTTAATTTTGCCACATGTCTATTTCTTATTGTATAATGGAAAAGGGTTTTTTTTAATTTCTTATGGACTTATTTAGTAAATAATTATAAGTGAATGAGTATTTTCATAATTATGATATAAGACATAGTTACCATAACCAGATCAGATCGTCGGTTCGATTAGTTGAACTGGTGAATCAGTATTAAACAGATCCAGTTTTGTGATTAGATCAGTTTTATAATTTAACCATTTTAAACCATTGTGAACTAGCGGTTCACATAATAAACTAGTAAATCTAGTGATTTTTTTTTGAACTAGACTTGTTCAATACAAACTAATAAGTTTAGGTAAAATATGAAAAAAAAAAGCATTTTAAGTATGCAAAATAATCTAATTAAGCTCTTATACTACTATTTCATCTAAATAAACTCTTTAACTCTTATTTTATACTATAAAAGCCATTGTATCCAAGCCGTGGATCGATAAGGTGGTAGGTGGGTTTAGGCACAGCTTCATATTTCTGTCGTGCCAATGCCATTTTATGGCTTGTAAATTCATACAATTGTCCCTTAAGCCTTCATGTGAAGTTTCATGGCAAGACGACTCATTTTTTATTTTTCACGATTTTTGAAATTTTTTGCGGTTCGAGATTTTTTAAAATTTTTTCAGAAGGAGTTTTGGCCCCAAACTTGGTAGACGTAATCCTTGTATTTTTGTTGGCATGCACAAAAAATTCAGCCAAAAACTTGAAGTGTACAAGATTTTGTGACCATTTGAAAAAAGTGTCCTCATTTCAGACACTTTAATGGCTACTGGCAGCAAACCTATAAAATCTCAAATGCTATTTAAGGGGGCGTGAGTTCTCGAGGTTTGATGAGGGATAGGGGGCCAATATAAGGGCCAAGTACCAGCACCCATCACACATCATGTGCGCACACCCCCCGGCCCCCCCAATCGCTGGAACCCCAATGCCGCCGGTCAGGTTCTGCAACGATGCTCCAGCGATGGTGCCTCGGGCGAAAAAAATGCGGCACTAGCACATCTTGAGCCCAGCATGTGCGGCTGCAACCCTCAATCCAGTCCGATCTTAGACTGGGAATGAACTCCGTATGCTTAGACTGGAATGAACTACATATGCCTAAGTCAACCCACAAAACGAGCGTGCGGGCGCTCAGTCGGGGATCGACCGGGTCCCCCTTTGCATGCTGCCGATCCTGCTACCGTAACCCTCGATCCGATACATTCTTAGACTGGGAATGAACTTCGTATGCCTAAGCCAATCGACGAAACGAGCGGGCGGACGGGCACTACACCGGCCAGAGAAGCGGGATGCGTAAGCCGTGGATCGATAGGGTGGTAGGTGGGTTTAGGTACATCTTCATATTTCTGACTTGCGAATGCCATTTTTATGCCTTAAGCCTTCATGTGAAGTTTCATGGCAAGACGACTCGTTTTCTATTTTTCATGATTTTTGAAACTTTTTGTGGTTCGGGATTTTTAAAATTTTTTCAGAAGGAATTTTGGCCCCAAACATAGTAGACGTCATCCTTGTATTTTTGTTGGCATGCACAAAAAAATTCAGCTAAAAACTCGAAGTGTACAAGATTTTCTGACAATTTGAAAAAACTGTCCACATTTCAGACATTTTAATGGCTACTGGCAGCAAACCTTTAAAATCTCAAATGCTCTTTAAAAGGGTGTGAGTTCTCGAGGTTTGATGAGGGAAATGGGGCCAATATAAGGGCCAAGTACCAGCACCTATTACACATCATGTGTGCACACCCCCCGGCCATGCCAATCATCAGAACCCCAATGCCATCGGTCAGGTTCTTCGGCGATGCTCCGACGATGGTGCCCCGGGCAAAAAAAAATACGGCACCAGCAAATGCCCGAGCCTAGCATGTGCTGCCGTAATCCTCGGTCCGATCCGATCTTAGATTGGGAATGAACTCCGTATACTTAGACTGGGAATGAACTCCGTATGCCTAAGTCAACCCATAAAATGAGCGTGCGGGTGCTCTGTCGGCCAGAGGGGCAGGATGCGTAGGTCGGGGATCGACCGGGTCCCACTTTGCGTGCTGTCGATCTTGCTACCGCAACCCTCAGTCCGGTCCAATTTAAACTAGGAATGAACTTCATATGCCTAAGCCAACTGACGAACCGAGCGGGTGGGTCGGTACTACGTCGGCCAGAGAGGCGGGATGCGCAAAACGTGGATCGATAGGGTGGTAGGTGGGTTTAGGCACATCTTCATATTTCTGCCATGCCAATGCCATTTTTATGACTTGTATATTCATACAAGGGTCCCTTAAGCCTTCATGAGAAGTTTCATGGCAAGATGACTCGTTTTCTATTTTTCACGATTTTTGAAACTTTTTGCAGTTCGAGATTTTTTAAAATTTTTTCAGAAGGAGTTTTGGCCCCAAACTTGGTTGACGTGATCCTTGTATTTTTTTGGCATGCACAAAAAAATTCAGCTAAAAACTCGAAGTGTACAATATTTTGTGACCATTTGAAAAAAGTGTCCCAATTTCAGACACTTTAATGACTACTGGCAGCAAACCTTTAAAATCTCAAATGCTCTTTAAGGGTGTGTGAGTTCTCGAGGTTTGATGAGGGATAAGGGGCCAATATAAGGGCCAAGTACCAGCACCCATCGCACATCATGTGCGCACACCCCCCGGGCCCCCCCAAACATCAAAACCCCAATGTTGTCGATCAAGTTCTCCGGTAATGGTACACCAGGCAAAAAAAAATATGGCACCAGCACATGCTCGAGCCCAGCATGTGCTTTCGGAACCCTCGGTCCCGTTCCATCTTAGACTGGGAATGAACTGCGTATGCTTAGACTGGAAATGAACTCCGTATGCCTAAGTCAACCCACGAAATGAGTGTGCGGGCGCTCAGCCATTCAGAGGGGCAGGATGTGCAAGCCAGGGATCGGCTGGGTCACCCTCTACGTGCTGCCAATCCTGCTACCGTAACCCTCAGTCCGGTCTGATCTTAGACTGGGAATGAACTCCGTATGCCTAAGCCAACCGGTGAAACGAGCAGGCGGGCGGGCACCACGCCGACCAGAGAGATGGGATGCGCAAGCCGTGGATCGATAGGGTGGTAGGTGGGTTTAGGCACATCTTCATATTTTTGCCGTGCCAATGCCAGTTTTATGGCTTGTAAATTCATACAATGGTCCCTTAAGCCTTCATGTGAAGTTTCATGGCAAGACGACTCGTTTTCTATTTTTTAAGATTTTTGAAACTTTTTACGGTTCAGGATCTTTTAAATTTTTTTCAGAAGGAGTTTAGGCCCCAAACTTGGTAGAGGTGATCCTTGTATTTTTGTTGGCATGCACAAAAAATTTAGCTAAAAACTCAAAGTGTACAAGATTTTGTGACCATTTGAAAAAAGTGTCCCTATTTCAGACACTTTAATGGCTACTGGCAGCAAACCTGTAAAATCTCAAATTCTCTTTAAAAGGGTGTGAGTTCTCAAGGTTTGATAAGGGATAGGGGGCCAATATAAGGGCCAAGTACTAGCACCCATTGCATATCACGTGCGCACACCCCCTCGGCCCCCCCAATGCCGCCGTTTAGGTTCTCCAGCGATGCTCCGGCTATGGTGCCCCGGGCGAAAAAAATACGGCACCAGCACATGCCTGAGTCTAGCATGTGCTGCCGCAACCCTCAGTCTGGTCCAATCTTAGACTGGGAATGAACTCCGTATGCTTAGACTGGGAATGAACTTTGTATGCCTAAGTCAACCTACGAAATGAGGCTGCGGGCGCTTAGCCGGCCAGAGAGGCAAGATGCGCGAGCCGGGGATCGACTGGGTCCCCCTCAATGTGCTATTGATCCTGCTGCCATAACCTTCGGTCCACTCCGATCTTAGAATGGGAATGAACTCCGTATCCCTAAGTCAACCCACGAAACGAGCGTGCTGGCGCTCAACCAGCCAGAGGGGTAGGATGCGTAAGTCGAGGATCGGTCAGGTCCCCCTCTGCGAGCTGTCGATCCTGCTACCGCAACCCTCAGTCCGGTTCGATCTTAGACTGGGAATGAACGCCGTATGCCTAAGCTAACCGATGAAACGAACGGGCAGGCGGGCGGGCACTACGTCGGTCGGAGAGGCGGGATGCGTAAGCCGTGGAACGATAGGGTGGTAGGTGGGTTTAGGCACATCTTCATATTTATGCTGTGCCTATGCCATTTTTATGGCTTGTAAATTCATACAATGGTCCCTTAAGCCTTCATGTGAAGTTTCATGGCAAGACAACTCGTTTTCTATTTTTCATGATTTTTGAAACTTTTTACGGTTCGAGATTTTTTAAAATTTTTTTAGAAGGAATTTTGGCCCAAACTTGGTAGACGTTATCCTTGTATTTTTGTTGGCATGCACAAAAACATTCAGCTAAAAACTCGAAGTGTACAAGATTTTGTGACATTTGAAAAAAGTGTCCACATTTCAGACACTTTAATGGCTACTGGCAACAAACTTGTAAAATCTCAAATGCTCTTTAAAGGGGTGTGAGTTCTCGAGGTTTGATGAGGGATAGGGGGCCAATATAAGGGCCAAGTAGCAGCACCCATCACACATCATGTGCATACACCCCCTCCGGCCGGTCAAGTTTTCTGGCGATGCTCCGACGATGGTGCCTTTGGCAAAAAAAACTACGGCATCAGCACATGCTCGAGCCCAGCATGTGCTGTCGCAATCTTTGGTTTGGCCTGATCTTAGACTGGGAATGAACTCTGTATACTTAGACTGTGAACGAACTCCGTATGCCTAAGTCAACCCACGAAACGAGCATGCGGGCACTCAACCGGCCAAAAGGGTAGGATGCACAAGCCAGGGATCGGTCGGGTCCCCTTTTACGTGCTGTCGATCCTGCTGCTGTAACCCTCAGTTTGATCTGATCTTAAACTGGGAATGAACTCCATATGCCTAAGCTAACCGACGAAACGAGTGAGCAGGCGGGCACTACGTCGACCAGAAAGGCGAGATGCGCAAGCCATGGATCGATAGGGTGGTAGGTGGGTTTATGCACATCTTCATATTTCTGCCATGCCAATGCCATTTTTATGGCTTGTAAATTCATACAATGGTCCCTTAAGCCTTGATGCGAAGTTTCATGGCAAGACGACTCGTTTTCTATTTTTCACGATTTTTGAAACTTTTTACAGTTTGGGATTTTTTAAAATTTTTTCAGAAGGATTTTTGGCCCCAAACTTGGTAAACGTGATCCTTGTATTTTTGTTGGCAGGCACAAAAACATTCAGCTAAAAACTTGAAGTGTACGAGATTTTGTGATCATGTGAAAAAAGTGTCCCCATTTTAGACACTTTAATGGCTACAGGCAGCAAACCTGTAAAATCTCAAATACTCTTTAAGGGGGTGTGAGTTCTTGAGGTTTGATGAGGGATAGGGGGCCAATATAAGGGCCAAGTACCAGCACCCATTGCACATCATGTGCGCACACACCCCCGGCCCCCCCAATCGTCGAAAACCCAACACCGCCGGTCAGGTTCTTCGACGATGCTCCGCGATAGTGCCCCGGGTAAAAAAAAATGCGGCACCAGCATATTCTCGAGCCCAGCATGTGCTATCGCAATCCTCAGTTCGATCCGATCCTAGACTGGGAATGAACTCCGTATGCCTAAGTCAACCCAAGAAACGAGTGTGCGGGCGCTCAGCCGGCCAGAGGGGTAGGATGCGCAAGTCAGAGATCGGTCAGGTCCCCCTCTGCATGTTGACGATCTTGCTGTCGCAACCCTCAATCTAGTCCGATCTTAGACTGGCAATGAACTCCTTATGCCTAAGCCAACCGATGAAACGAGCGGGCAGGCGGGCACTACGCCTGCCAGAGAGGCGGGAATCGCAAGCCGTGGATCGATAGGGTGGTAGGTGGGTTTAGGCACATCTTCATATTTCTGTCATGCCACTGCCATTTCTATGGCTTGTAAATTAATACAATGGTCCCTTAAGCCTTCATGTGAAGTTTCATGGCAAGATGACTCATTTTCTATTTTTCATGATTTTCAAAACTTTTTGCGGTTCGGGATTTTTTAAAATTTTTTCAAAAGGAGGTTTGGCCCCACACTTGGTAAATGTGATCCTTGTATTTTTGTTGGCATGCACAAAAAAATTCAGCTGAAAACTTGAAGTGTACAAGATTTTGTGACCATTTGAAAAAAGTGTCCCCATTTCGGACACTTTAATAGCTACTGGCAGCGAACCTGTAAAATCTCAAATGCTCTTTAAGGGGGTGTGAGTTCTCGAGGTTTGATGAGGGATAGGGGGCCAATATAAGGGCCAAGTACCAGCACCCATCACACATCATGTGCGCACATCCCCCCGAACCCCCAATCGTCGAAACCTCAATGCCGTCGGTCAGGTTCTCCGATGATGCTCCGGTAATGGTGCCCCGAGTGAAGAAAAATACGGCACCAGCACATGTCCGAGCCAAGCATGTGCTACCGCAACCCTTGGTCCGGTCCGATTTTAGACTGGGAATGAACTCCGTATGCTTAGACTGGGAATGAACTTCGCATGCCTAAGTCAACCCACGAAATGAGCGTGCGGGCGCTCAGCCGACCAGAGAGGCAAGATGCACAAGCTGGGGATCGACTGGGTCCCCCTCTGCGTGCTACTGATCCTGCTACCGCAACCCTCAGTCCGGTCTGATCTTAGACTGGGAATGAACTCCGTATGCCTAAGCCAACCGACGAAACGAGCGGGCGACCGGGCACTACGTCGGCCAGAGAGACGGGATGTGCAAGCCGTGGATCGATAGGGTGGTAGGTGGGTTTAGGTACATCTTCATATTTCTGTCGTGCCAATGCCATTTTTATGGCTTGTAAATTCATACAATGGTCCCTTAAGCCTTCATGTGAAGTTTCATGGCAGGATGACTCGTTTTCTATTTTTCACGATTTTTGAAACTTTTTACGATTCTGAATTTCTTAAATTTTTTTCAGAAGGAGTTTTGGCACCAAAACTGTTAGACGTGATCCTTGTATTTTTGTTGGCATACATAAAAAAATTCAGCTAAAAACTCAAAGTCCCTATTTTAGAGACTTTAATGGCTACTGGCAGCAAACCTGTAAAATCTCAAATGCTCTTTAAAGGGGTGTGAGTTCATGAGGTTTGATGAGGGATAAGGGTCCAACATAAGGGCTAAGTACCAGCGCCCATCGCACATCATGTACGCACACCCCCCGGCTCCCCTAATCGTCGGAACCCCAATGCCGTCGGTCAGGTTCTCCGATGATGCTCCGGCAATGGTGCCCCGGGCGAAGAAAAATGTGGCACCAGCACATTCCCAAGCCCAGCATGTGCTGCCGCAACCCTCGTTTCGGTCCGATCTTAGACTGGGAATGAACTCCGTATGCTTAGACTGAGAATGAACTCTGTATGCCTAAGTCAACCCACGAAACGAGCGTACAAGATTTTGTTGACATGTACAAACAGATTCAGCTAAAAACTCGAAGTGTACAAGATTTTGTGACCATTTGAAAAAAGTGTCCCTATTTCAGACACTTTAATGGCTACTGGCAGCGAACCTGTAAAATCTCAAATGCTCTTTAAGGGGGTGTGAGTTCTTGAGGTTTGATGAGGGATAGGGGGCCAATATGAGGGCCAACTACGAGCACCCATCACACATCATGTGCGCACAACCCCCCGCCCCCCTAATTGCTGGAACTCCAATGCCGTCAGTTAGGTTTTCCGACGATGCTATGATGATGGCACCCTGAGCGAAGAAAAATACGGCACCAGCACATGCTCGAGCCCAGCATGTGCTACCGTAACCCTAAGTCAACCCACGAAACGAGCGTGCGGGCGCTCAGCCGGCTAGAGGGGCAGGGTGTGCAAGCTAGGGATCGACCAGGTCCCCCTCTGCTTGCTGCCGATCCTACTGCCACAACTCTCGGTCTGGTCTGATCTTAGACTGGGAATGAACTCCGTATGCCTAAGCCAACCGACGAAACGAGCGGCCGGACGGGCACTAAGCCGGCTAGAGAGACGGGATGCGCAAGCCGTGGATCAATAGGGTAGTAAGTGGGTTTAGGCACATCTTCATGTTTCTACCGTGCCAATGCCATTTTTATGGCTTGTAAATTCATACAATGGTCCCTTAAACCTTCATGTGAAGTTTCATGGCATGACGACTCGTTTTCTATTTTTCATGATTTTTGAAACTTTTTACAGTTCGAGATTTTTTAAAAATTTTTCAAAAAGAGTTTTGGCCCCAAACTTGGTACGCGTGATCCCTTTATTTTTGTTGGCATGCATAAAACAATTTAGCTAAAAACTTGAAGCGTAGAAGATTTTGTGACCAATTGAAAAAAGTGTCCCCATTTCAGACACTTTAATGGCTATAGGCAGCAAACCTGTAAAATCTCAAATGCTCTTTAAGAGCTGTGAGTTCTCAAGGTTTGATGAGGGATAGGGGGCCAAGATAAGGGCCAAGTACCAGCACCCATCGCACATCATGTGCGCACACCCCCCTCGGCCCCCCAATCGCAGGAACCCCAATGCCGTCTGTCAGGTTCTCCGACGATGCTCCAACGGTGGTGCCCCGGGTGAAAAAAAATATGGCACCAGCCCATGCTCGAGCCCAGCATGTACTGCCTCAACCCTCGGTCTGATCCGATCTTAGACTGGGAATGAACTCCGTATGCTTAGACTAAGAATGAACTCCGTATGCCTAAGTCAACCCACGAAACGAGCGTGCGGGCGCTCAGACCGCCAAAGGGGTAGGATGAGCAAGTCGAGGATCGGTCGGGTCCTCCTCTGCGTGCTGTCGATCCTGCTGTCACACCCCTCAGTCCGATCCGATCTTAGACTAGGAATGAACTCTGTATGCCTAAGCCAACCGATGAAACGAGCAGGCGGGCGGGCGAGCACTACCCCGGCCAGAGAGGCGGGATGCGCAAGCCGTGGATCGATGGGGTGGTAGGTGGGTTTAGGCATATCTTCATATTTTTGCCATGCCAATGCTATTTTTATGGCTTGTAAATTCATAGAATGGTCCCTTAAACCTTCATGTGAAGTCTCATGGCAAGACGACTCGTTTTCTATTTTTCATGATTTTTGAAACTTTTTATGGTTCGAGATTTTTTAAAAATTTTTCAGAAGGAGTTTTGGCCCCAAACTTGGTAGGCATGATCCCTTTATTTTTTTCAGCATCCACAAAGAAATTTAGCTAAAAACTCGAAGCGTAGAAGATTTTGTGACCATTTGAAAAAAGTGTCCCCATTTTAGACACTTTAATGGCTACAGGCAGCAAACCTGTAAATTTCAAATGCTCTTGAAGAGGTGTGAGTTCTTGAGGTTTAATGGGGGATAGGGGGCCAATATAAGGGCCAAGTACCAGCACCCATCGCACATCATGTGCACACACCCCCTCGGCCCCCCCAATCGCAGGAACCCCAATGCCGCCGGTCAGGTTCTGTGGTGATGCTCCAGCGATGGTGCCCCGGGCGAAAAAAAAATGTGGCACCAGCCCATGCTCTAGCCCAGCATATACTGCCTCAATCCTTGATCTGATTCGATCTTAAATTGGGAATGAACTCTGTATGCTTAGACTGGGAATGAACTCCGTATGCCTAAGTCAACCCACGAAACGAGCGTGCGGATGCTCAGTCGGCCAGAGGGGTAGGATGCATAAGCCGGGGATCGATCGGGTCCCCCTCTGCGTGCTACCGATCTTGCTGTCGCTACCCTCGGTCTGATCTGATCTTAGACTAGGAATGAACTCCGTATGCCTAAGCCAACCGACGAAACGAGCGGGCGGGCAGGCACTACGCCGGCCTAGAGAGGTGGGATGTGCAAGCCGTGGATCGATAGGGTGATAGGTGGGTTTAGGTAAATCTTCATATTTCTACCATGCCAATGGAATTTTTATGTCTTTTAAATTCATACAATGGTCCCTTAAGCTTTCATGTGAAGTTTCATGGCAAGACGACTCGTTTTCTATTTTTCACGATTTTCCAAACTTTTTATGGTTCGAGATTTTTTTAAATTTTTTCAGAAGGATTTTTGCCCCAAACTTTATTAGACATGATCCTTGTATTTTTGTTGGCATGCGCAAAAAAATTCAGCTAAAAACTCGAAGTGTACAAGATTTTGTGACCATTTGAAAAAAATGTCCCCATTTCAGATACTTTAATGGCTACAGGTAGCAAACCTATAAAATCTCAAATGCTCTTTAAGAGGTGTGAGTTCTCAAGGTTTGATAAGGGATAGGGGGCCAATATAATGGCAAGCACCAGCACCTATCACACATCATGTGCGCACAGCCCCTCGGCCACCCCCAATCGTCGGAACCCCAATGCCATCGGTTAGGTTCTCCGATGATGGTGCCCCGGGCGAAGAAAAATGTGGCACCAGCACATGCCCGAGCTCAGTATGTGCTACCGCAACCCTCAGTCCGATCTGATCCTAGACTGGGAATGAACTCCGTATGCTTAGATTGGGAACAAACTCCGTATGCCTAAGTCAACCCATGAAACAAGCGTGCGGGCGCTCAACCGACTGAAGGGCAAGATGCACAAGACGGGGATTAGCCGTGTCCACCTCTGCGTGCTGCTGATCCTACTGCTTCACCCTCAGTCCGGTCTGATCTTAGACTGGGAATGAACTCTGTATGCCTAAGCCAACCGATGAAATGAGCTGGTGGGTGGGCACTACGTCGGCCAGAGAGACGGGATGCACAAGTCGTGGATCGATAGGGTGGTAGGCGGGTTTAGGCACATCTTCATATTTCTGCCATGCCAATGCCATTTTTATGGCTTGTAAATTCATACAATGGTCCCTTAAGCCTTCATGTGAAGTTTCATGGCAAGACGACTCGTTTTCTATTTTTCATGATTTTTGAAACTTTTTTTGGTTCGGGATTGTTTAGAATTTTTTCAGATAGAGTTTTGGTCCCAAACTTTATTAGACGTGATCCTTGTATTTTTGTTGGCATGCACAAAAAAATTCAGCTAAAAACTTGAAGTGTACAAGATTTTGTGACCATTTGAAAAAAGTATCCCCATTTCAAACACTTTAATTGCTACTGGCAGCAAACCTGTAAAATGTCAAATGCTCTTTAAGAGGGTGTGAGTTCTCAAGGTTTGATGAGGGATAGGGGGCCAATATAAGGGCCAAGTACCAGCACCCATCGCACATCATGTGCGCACACCCCCTCGGCCCCCCCAATCGTCGGAACCCCAATGCCGTCGGTCAGATTCTCCGGTGATGCTCCGCTGATGGTGCCCCGGGCGAAGAAAAATGTGACACCAGCACATGCCCGAGCCCAACATGTGCTGCTGCAACCTTTGGTTCGGTCCGATCTTACACTGGGAATGAACTCCGTATGCTTAGACTGGGAATGAACTCCGTATGCCTAAGTCAACCCACGAAACGAACGTGCGGGCGCTCAGCCGATCAGAGGGGCAGGTGCGTAAGCTGAGGATCGGTCAGGTCCCCCTCTACGTGCTACCAATCTTACTGCCACAACCCTCGATCCCGTCTGATCTTAGACTAGGAATGAACTCCGTATGCCTAAGCCAATCGCTGAAACGAGCGAGCGGCCGGGCGGGCACTACGCCGGCCAGAGAGGCGGGTTGCGCAAGCCGTGGATCGATAGGGTGGTAGGTGGGTTTAGGCACATCTTCATATTTCTGCCTTGCTAATACAATTTTTATGGCTTTTAAATTCATACAATGGTCCCTTAAGCCCTCATGTGAAGTTTCATGGCAAGACGACTCGTTTTCTATTTTTCACGATTTTTGAAAATTTTTACGGTTCGAGATTTTTGGAATATTTTTCAGAAGGATTTTTGGCCCCAAACTTGGTAGACGTGATCCTTGTATTTTTGTTGGCATGCACAAAAAAAATCAGCTAAAAACTCAAAGTGTACAAGATTTTGTGACCATTTGAAAAAAGTGTCCCCATTTCAGACAGTTTAATAGCTACTGGCAGCAAACCTATAAAATCTTAAATGCTCTTTAAGGCGGTGTGAGTTCTCGAGGTTTGTCAGGGGATAGGGGGCCAATATAAGGGCCAAGTACCAGCACCCATCGCACAACATCTGCGCACACCCCCTGGCCCCCCAATCGTCAGAACCCGAATGCTGCCGGTCAGGTTCTCCGGTGATTCTCTGGCGATGGTGCCTCGGGCGAAGAAAAATATGACACCAGCACATGCTCGAGCCCAGCATGTGCTACCCCAACCCTTGGTTCGGTCCGATCTTAGACTGGGAATGAACTCTGTATGCTTAGACTAGGAATGAACTCCGTATGCCTAAGTTAACCCACGAAACGAGCGTGCGGGTGCTCAGCCAGCCAAAGGGGCAGGATGCACAAGCCGGGGATTGACTGGGTCCCCCTCTACGTGCTGTCAATCTTGCAGCCGTAACCCTCGGTCCGGTATGATCTTAGACTGGGAATGAACTTTGTATGCCTAAGCCAACCGATGAAATGAGCAGACGGGCGGGCGCTACGCCGACTAGAGAGACGGGATGCACAAGCCGTGGATCGATAGGGTGGTAGGTGGATTTAGGCACATCTTCATATTTCTACCATGCCAATGCCATTTTTATGGCTTGCAAATTCATACAATGGTCCCTTAAGCCTTCATGTGAAGTTTCATGGCAAGACGACTCATTTTCTATTTTTCACGATTTTTGAAAATTTTTGTGGTTCGAGATTTTTTTAAATTTTTTCAGTAGGAGTTTTGGAACCAAACTTGGTAGACATGATCCTTTTATTTTTCTTGGCATGCACATAAAAATTCAGCTAAAAACTCGAAGTGTACAAGATTTTGTGACCATTTGAAAAAAGTGTCCTCATTTCAAACACTTTAATGGCTACTAGCAGCAAACATGTAAAATGTCAAATGCTCATTAAGGGGGTGTGAGTTCTCGAGGTTTGATGAGGGATAGGGGGCCAATATAAGGGCCAAGTACCAGCACCCATCGCACATCATGTGCGTACACCCCTCGGCCCCCCAATCGTCGGAACCCCAATATCGCCGGTCAGGTTCTTCGACTATGCTCTGATGATGGTGCTCCGAGCGAAGAAAAATACGGCACTAGAACATTCTCGAGCCCAGCATGTGCTGTCGTAACCCTCGGTCTGATCCGATGTTAGACTAGGAATGAACTCTGTATGCTTAGACTGGAAATCAACTCCGTAAGCCTAAGTCAACCCACGAAACAAGCGTGCGGGCGCTCAACCTGCCAGAGGGGTTGGATGCACAAGCCGGGGATCGGTTGGGTCCCCATCTACGTGCTACCGATCTTGCTGTAGCAACACTTAGTTTGGTCTGATCTTAGACTGGGAATGAACCCCGTTTGCCTAAGCCAACCGACGAAACGAGCGGGCGGACGGGCGCTACGTCGGCCAGAGAGGCGGGATGCACAAGCCGTGGATCGATAGGGTGGTAGGTTGGTTTAGGCACATCTTCAGATTTCTACCATGCCAATGCCATTTTTATGGCTTGTAAATTCATACAATGGTCCCTTAAGCCTTCATGTGAAGTTTCATGGCAAGACAACTTGTTTTCTATTTTTCATGATTTTTGAAACTTTTTACGGTTCGGGATTTTTTAAAATTTTTTCAGAAAGAGTTTTGGCCCCAAACTTGGTAGACGTGATCCTTGTATTTTTGTCGGCATGAACAAAAACATTTAGCTAAAAACTTGAAGTGTAGAAGATTTTGTGACCATTTGAAAAAAGTGTCCCTATTTTAGACACTTTAATGGCTACTGGCAGCAAACCTGTAAAATCTCAAATGCTCTTTAAGGGGGTTTGAGTTCTCGAGGTTTGATGAGGGATAGGGGGCCAATATAAGGGCCAAGTACCAGCACCCATCACACATCATGTGCGCACAGCCCCCTTGACCCGTCCAACCGCCAGAACCGTAATGCCGTTTAGGTTATCCGACGATGCTCCGATGATGGTGCCCCGGGCGAAGAAAAATGTGGGACTAGCACATGCCCGTGCCCAGCATGTGCTGTCACAGCCCTCAGTTCGGTCTGATCTTAGAATGGGAATGAACTTCATATGCTTAGACTGGGAATGAACTCCGTATGCCTAAGTCAACCTACGAAACGAGCATAGGGGCGCTCAGCCGGCCAAAGGGGTAGGATGCGCAAGCCGGGGATCGGTCGGGTCCCATTCTGGGTGCTATCGATCTTGCTGCCACAACCCTCGGTCTGGTCTGATCTTAGACTGGGAATGAACTCTGTATGCCTAAGCCAACCGATGAAACAAGCAGACGGGCGGGCACTACGCCAGCCAGAGAGGCGGGAAGCGCAAGCCGTGGATCGATAGGGTGGTAGGTAGGTTTAGATACATCTTCATATTTTTGCCATGCCAATGCCATTTTTATGGCTTGTAAATTCATACAATGGTCCCTTAAGCCTTCATGTGAAGTTTCATGGCAAGACGACTCGTTTTCTATTTTTCATGATTTGTGAAATTTTTTACGGTTCGAGATTTTTTAAAATTTTTTCAGGAGGACTTCTGGCCCAAAACTTGATAGCATGATCCTTGTATTTTTGTTGGCATGCGTAAAAAAATTCAACTAAAATTTGAAGTGCACAAGATTTTGTGACCATTTGAAAAAATTGTCCCCATTTCAGACACTTTAATGGCTATTGGTAGCAAACCTAGAAAATCTCAAATTCTCTTCGAGAGGGTGTGAGTTCTTGAGGTTTTATGTGGGATAAGGGGCCAGTAAAAGGGCTAAGTACCAGCACCCATCGCACATCATGTGCGTACACCCCCCAGCCCCCCTAATCGTCAGAACCCCAATGCCGCCGGTCAGGTTCTCCAACGATGCTCCAGCGATGGTGCCCCGAAAGAAGAAAAATACCACACTAGCACACTTCTGAGCACAGCATGTGCTGTCGTAACCCTCGGTCCGGTCTGATCTTAGACTGGGAATGAACTCTGTATGCTTAGACTGGGAATGAACTCCGTATGCCTAAGTCAACCCACGAAACGAGCGTACGGGCGCTCAGCCAGCCAGAGGGCTAGTATATGCAAGCCGGGGATTGGTCGGGTCCCCCTCTATGTGCTGTTGATCCAGCTACCGCAACCTCAGTCTGGTATGATCTTAGGCTGGGAATGAACTCCGTATGCCTAAGTCAACCTAGGAAATGAGAGTGCGGGCGCTCAGCCGACCATAGGGGCAGGATGCGCAAGCCAAGGATCGGTTGGGTCCCCCTCTGCGCGCTGTCGATCTTGCTACCGTAACCCTCGGTCCAATCTGATCCTAGATTGGGAATAAACTCCGTATGCCTAAGTCAACCCACGAAACGAACGTGCGGTTGCTCAGCCAGCCAAAGAGGCAGGATACGCAAATCGAGGATCGATCGGGTCTCCCTCTACATGCTATTGATCTTACTACCGTAACCCTCAGTCTGGTTCGATCTTAGATTGGAAATGAACTCTGTATGCTTAAGCCAACCGACGAACTGAGCGAGCGGACGTGCTGGCACTACGTCGGCCAGAGAGACGGGATGCACAAGCCGTGGATCGATAGGGTGATAGGTGGGTTTAGGCACATCTTCATATTTTTGCCATGCCAATGCCATTTTTATGGCTTGTAAATTCATACAATGGTCCCTTAAGCCTTCATGTCAAGTTTCATGGCAAGATGACTCGTTTTCTATTTTTCATGATTTTTGAAACTTTTTACGGTTCTGGATCTTTTAAAATTTTTTCGAAAGGAGTTTTAGGCCCAAACGTGGTAGACGTGATCCTTGTATTTTTGTTGGAATGCATAAAAAAATTCAGCTAAAAACCCAAAGTGTACAAGATTTTGTGACTATTAGAAAAAAGTATCCCCATTTCAGACACTTTAATAGCTACTGGCAGCAAACCTGTAAAATCTCAAATGCTCTTTAAGGGAGTGTGAGTTCTCAAGGTTTGATCAGGGATAGGGGGCCAATATAAGGGCCAAGTACCAGCACCATCACACATCATGTGCGCACACCCCCCGGCCCCTCAATTGTCGAAACCCCAATGTCGTCGGTCAGGTTCTCCGGCGATGCTCCGGTGATGGTGCCCCAAGCGAAGAAAAATACGGCACCAGCACATGCCCGAGCCCAGCATGTGCTACTGCAACCCTCGATCCGGTCTGATCAGAGACTGGGAATGAACTCCGTATGCTTAAACTGGGAATGAACACCGTATGCCTAAGTCAACCCATGGAACGAGCGTGCGAGCGCTTAGCCGGCCAGAGGGGTAGGATGCGCAAGTCGGGGATCGACCGGGGCCCCTTCTATGTGCTATCGATCCGGCTGCCGCAACCTTTGGTCCAGATCGATCTTAGACTAGGAATGAACTCTGTATGCCTAAGTCAACCCACCAAACGAGCGTGCGGGCGCTCAATCGGCCAGAGGGGCAAGATGCGCAAGTCGGGGATCGACTGGGTCCCCCTCTATGTGCTACCAATCCTGCTGCCGCAACCCTCGATCTGGTTTGATCTTAGACTAGGAATGAACTCCATATGCCTAAACCAACCGATGAAACGAGCGGGCGGGCAGGCACTACATCGGCCAGAGAGGCGGGATGCGCAAGCCGCGGATCGATAGGGTGGTAGATGGGTTTAGGCACATCCTCATATTTCTATCATGCCAATGCCATTTTTATGGCTTGTAAATTCATACAATGGTCCCTTAAGCCTTCATGTGAAGTTTCCTGGCAAGACGACTCGTTTTCTATTTTTCTTGATTTTTGAAACTTTTTGTGGTTCGGGAGTTTTTAAAATTTTTTCAGAAGGAGTTTTGGGCCCAAACTTGGTAGACGTAATCCTTGTATTTTTGTTGGCAAGCACAAAAAAATTCAGCTAAAACTTGAAGTGTATAAGATTTTGTGACCATTTGAAAAAAGTGTCCCCATTTTCAGACACTTTAATGGCTACTGGCAGCAAACCTGTAAAATCTCAAATGCTCTTTAAGGGGGTGTGAGTTCTTGAGGTTTGATGAGGGATAGGGGGCCAGGTAAGGGCCAAGTACTAGCACCCATCGCACATCATGTGCGCACACCTCCCCGACCCCCACCAATCGTCGGACCCCAATGCCGCCGGTCAGGTTCTTCGATGATGCTCCGACGATGGTGCCCCGGGTGAAAAAAAATACGGCCAGAGAGACAGGATGCGCAGCCCATGGATCGATAGGGTGGTAGGTGGGTTTAGGCACATCTTCATATTTTTGCCGTGCCAATGCCATTTTTATGGCTTCTAAATTCATACAATGGTCCCTTAAGCCTTCATGTGAAGTTTAATGGCAAGACAACTTGTTTTCTATTTTTCATGATTTTTGAAACTTTTTACGGTTCAAGATTTTTTAAAATTTTTTTAGAAGGAATTTTGGCCCCAAACTTGGTAGACGTGATCCTTGTATTTTTTTTGGCATGCACAAAAAAATTCAGCTAAAAACTTGAAATGTACAAATTTTGTGACCATGTGAAAAAAATGTCCCCATTTCAAACACTTCAATGGCTACTGGCAGCAAACCTGTAAAATCTCACATGCTCGTCAAGGGGGTGTGTGTTCTCGAGGTTTGATGAGGGATAGGGGGCCAATATAAGGGCCAAGTACCAGCACCCATCGCATATCATGTGTGCACACCCCTTCGGTCCCCCAATCATCGGAACCCCAATGCTGCCGGTCATGTTCTCTGGCGGTGGTGCACCGGGCAAAAAAAATGTGGCACCAGCACATGCCTGAGCCTAGCATGTGCTGTCGCAACCCTTGATTGGGTCTGATCTTAGACTAGGAATGAACTCGGTATGCTTAGACTGGGAATGAACTCGGTATGCCTAAGTCAACCCATCAAACGAGCGTGCGGGCGCTCAACCGGCCAAAGGGGTAGGATGCGCAAGCCGGGGATCGGCCGGGTCCCCCTCTGCATGCTACCGATCTTGCTGCAACAACCTTCGATCCGATCCGATCTTAGACTGGGAATGAACTCCGTGTGAATAAGCCAACCGACGAAACGAGCGGGAGGGCAGGCACTATGGCGGCTATAGAGGCGGGATGCGTAAGCTGTGGATCGATAGGGTGGTAGGTGGGTTTAGGCACATCTTCATATTTCTTCCATGCCAATGCCATTTTTATGGCTTGTAAATTCATACAATGGTCCCTTAAGCCTTCATGTGAAGTTTCATGGCAAGACGACTCGTTTTCTATTTTTCATGATTTTTGAAACTTTTTTTGGTTCGAGATTTTTTAAAAGTTTTTCAGAAGGTGTTTTGGCCCCAAAGTTGGTAGATGTGATCCTTGTATTTTTGTTGGCATGCATAAAAAAATTCAGCTAAAAACTCGAAGTGTACAAGATTTTGTGACCATTTGAAAAAAGTGTCCCCATTTCAAACACTTTAATGGCTACTGGCAGGAAACCTGTAAAATCTCAAATGCTCTTTAAGGGGGTGTGAGTTCTCGAGGTTTGACGAGGGATAGGGGGCCAATATAAGGGCCAAGTACCAGCACCCATTGCACATCATGTGCGCACACCCCCACCAACCCCCTGATCTTCGGAACCCCAATGCCACCAGTCAGGTTCTCCGACGATGGTGCATCGGGTGAAAAAAATACGGCACCAGCACATGCCCAAGCCCATCACGTGCTGCCACAACACTCAGTCTGGTCCGATCTTAGACTGGGAATGAACTCCGTATGCCTAGGTCAACCCACGAAACGAGCTTACGGGCGCTCAACCGGCCAGAGGGGTAGGATGCGCAAGCCGGGCATTGGCCGGGTCCCCTTCTGCGTGCTGTCGATCCTACTGTTGAAACCCTTAGTCCGGTCCAGTCTTAGATTGGGAATGAACTTCGTATGCCTAAGCCAACCGATGAAACGAGTGGGTGGGTGGACGGGCACTACGTCGACCAGAGGGGCGCGATGCGCAAGTGGTAGATCGATAGGGTGGTCGGTGGGTTTAGGCACATCTTCATATTTCTGCCGTGCCAATGCCATTTTTATGGCTTGTAAATTCATACAATTGTCCCTTAAGCCATCATGTGAAGTTTCATGGCAAGACGAATCGTTTTCTATTTTTCATGATTTTTAAAACTTTTTACGGTTTGGGATTTTTTTAAATTTTTTCAGAAGGCGTTTAGGCCCAAAATTGGTAGACGTGATCCTTGTATTTTTGTTGGCATGCACAAAAAAATTCAGCTAAAAATGCGAAGTCTACAAGATTTTGTGGCCATTTGAAAAAAGTGTCCCCATTTCAGACACTTTAATGACTACTGGTAGCAAACATGTAAAATCTCAAATGCTCTTGAAGGGGGTGTGAGTTCTCGAGGTTTGATGAGGGATTGGGGGCCAATATAAGGGCCAAGTACCAGTACCTATCGCACATCATGTGTGCACACCCCCCAAACCCCCCTCAATCGTTGAAACCCTAATGTCATCGGTCAGGTTCTTCAACGATGCAGCGGTGATGGTGCCCCGGGCGAAGAAAAATGTGGCACCAGCAAATGCTCGAGCCTAGCATGTCCTACCGGAACCCACGGTCCGGTCCGATCTTAGACTGGGAATTAACTTCGTATGCTTAGACTGGGAATGAACTCGGTATGCCTAAGTCAACCGATGAAACAAGCGTGCGGGCACTCAGCCGACCAGAGGGGCAGGATGGGTAAGTAGAGGATCGATCGAGTCCCCCACTGCGTGCTACCGATCCTACTGCTGCAACCCTCAATCCGATCTAATCTTAGACTGGGAATGAACTCCATATGCCTAAGCTAATCGACGAAATGAACGGGGGGCACTACGTCGGCCAGAGAGGCGGGATGCACAAGCCGTTGATCGATAGGGTGGTACATGGGTTTAGGCACATCTTCATATTTCTGCCATGCCAATGCCATTTTTATGGCTTGTAAATTCATACAATGGTCCCTTAAGCCTTCATGTGAAGTTTCATGGCAAGACGACTCGTTTTCTATTTTTCATGATTTTTGAAACTTTTTACGGTTCGAGATTTCTTAAAATTTTTTCAGAAGGTGTTTTGTTCCCAAACTTGGTAGATGTGATCCTTGTATTTTTGTTGGCATGCACAAAAAAATTCAGCTAGAATTTTGAAGTGTAAAAGATTTTGTGACCATTTGAAAAAAGTGTCCCCATTTCAAACACTTTATTGGCTACTAGTAGCAAACCTGTAAAATCTCAAATGCTCTTTAAAGGGGTGTGAGTTTTCAAGGTTTGATGAGGGATAGGGGGCCAATATAAGGGCCAAGTACCAGCACCCATCGCACATAGTGTGCCCACACCCCCCTCGGCTCCCCCAATCGTCGGAACCCTAATGCTGCCGGTCAGGTTCTCCGACGATGCTCAGGTGATGGTGCCCCGGGTGAAGAAAAATGTGACACCAGCACATGCCTGAGCCCAGCATGTGCTGCCGCAACCCTCGGTTCGATTCGATGTTAGGCTGGGAATGAACTCCATATGCTTAGACTGGGAATGAACTTTGTATACCTAAGTCAACCCACGAAATAAGCATGCGGGTGCTCAGCCAGCCAGAGGGCAGGATGTGCAAGCCGAGGATCAGTCGGGTTTGATATTAGACTGGGAATGAACTTTGTATGCCTTAGCCAACCGACGAAACGAGCAGGCGGGCGGGTAGTACGTCGGCCAGAGAGGCAGGATGCGCAAGCCATGGATCGATAGGGTGATCGGTTGGTTTAGGCATATCTTCATATTTCTGCCATTTCAAAGCCATTTTTATTTCTTGTAAATTCATATAATGGTCCCTTAAGCCTTCATGTGAATTTTCATGGCAAGACGACTCGTTTTCTATTTTTCATGATTTTTGAAACTTTTGGCAGTTCAAGATTTTTTAAAATTTTTTTAGAAGGCGTTTTGGCCCCAAACTTAGTAGACGTAATCCTTGTATTTTTGTTGGCATGCACAAAAAAATTCAGTCAAAAACTCAAAGTGTATAAGATTTTGTGACCATTTGAAAAAAGTGTCCCCAATTCAGACACTTTAATGGCTACTGGCAGCAAACCTGTAAAACCTCAAATGCTCTTTAAGGGGGTGTGAGTTCTCGAGATTTGATGAGAGATAGGAGGCCAATATAAGGGCCAAGTACTAGCACCCACCATAGATCATGTGCGCACACCCCCTCAGCCCCCCCAATCGCCTGAACCCTAATGCCACCGGTCAGGTTCTTCGACGATGCTCCGGCGATGGTGCCCCGGGTGAAGAAAAATTCACCACCAGCACATGCCCGAGCCCAGAATGTGCTGCCGCAACCCTCGGTCCTGTCCGATCTTAGATTGGGAATGAACTTCGTATGCTTAGACTGGGAATGAACTCTGTATGCCTAAGTCAACCCACGAAACAAGCGTACGGGCGCTCAGCCGACCAGAGGGGCAAGATGCACAAGTCGAGGATCGACGGGGTCCCCCTTAGTGTGCTACCGATCTTGCTGTCGTAACCCTTGGTCCAGTCTGATCTTAGACTGGGAATGAACTACGTCTGCCTAAGCTAACCGACGAAGCGAGCAGGTGGGCAGTCACTATGCCGGCCAGAGAGGTGGCATGTGCAAGCCGTGGATCGATAGGGTGGTAGGTGGGTTTAGGCACATCTTCATATTTCTTCCATGCCAATGCCATTTTTATGGCTTGTAAATTCATACAATGGTCCCTTAAGCCTTCGTGTGAAGTTTCATGGCAAGACGACTCGTTTTCTATTTTTCATGATTTTTCAAACTTTTTACGGTTCGGGATTTTTTAAAATTTTTTCAGAAGGAGTTTTGGCCCCAAACTTGGTAGACGTGATCCTTGTTTTTTTATTGGCATGTACAAAATAATGAAGCTAAAAACTTAAAGTGTACAAGATTTTATGACCATTTGAAAAAAATGTCCCCATTTCAGACACTTTAATGGCTATTGGTAACAAACCTGTAAAATCTCAAATGCTCTTTAAGGGGGGTGAGTTCTCGAGGTTTGATGAGGGATAGGGGGCCAATATAAGCGCCAAGTACCAGCACCCATCGCACATCATGTGGGCACACCCCCCGGCCCCCCTCAATCGTCAGAACCCCAATGCCGTCGGTCAGGTTCTTCGGTGATGCTCCAGCTATGGTGCCCCAGACAAAGAAAAATACAGCACCAGCACATGCTCGAGCCCAGCATGTGTTGCCACAACCCTTAGTTCGGTCCGATCTTAGACTAGGAACGAACTCCATATGCTTAGATTGGGAATGAACTCCGTATGCCTAAGTCATCCCATGAAACGAGCGTGCGGGCGCTCAACTGGCCAGAGGGGCAGGATTCAAAACTCGAGGATCGGTCGGGTCCCCCTCTGCATGCTGCCGATCCTACTACCCCAACCCTCGGTCAGGTTCGATCCTAGATAGGGAATGAACTCCGTATGCCTAACCGAACCGACGAAACGAGCGGACGGGTGGGCACTACGCTGGCCAGAGATACGAGATGCGCAAGCCGTGGATCGATAGGGTGGTAGGTGGGTTTAGGCACATCTTCATATTTCTGCCATGCCAATGCCATTTTTATGGCTTGTAAATTCATACAATGGTCCCTTAAGCCTTCATGTGAAGTTTCATGGCAAGACGAATTTTTCACGATTTTTGAAACTTTTTACGGTTCAGGATTTTTTAAAATTTTTTCAGAAGGGGTTTTGGCCCCAAACTTGGTAGATGAGATCCTTGTACTTTTGTTGGCATGCACAAAAGAATTCAGCTAAAAAGCCGAGGCGTTCAAGATTTTGTGACCATTTGAAAAAAGTGTCCCCATTTCAGACACTTTAATGGCTACTACCAGCAAATCTGTAAAATCTCAAATGCTCTTTAAGGGGGTGTGAGTTCTCGAGGTTTGATGAGGGATTGGGGGCCAATATAAGAGCCAAGTACCAGCACCCATCGCACATCATTCCCGCACACCCCCTCGGTCCCCCCAATCACCGAAACCCCATGCCGTCGGTCAGGTTCTCGACGATGGTGCCCCGGGCGAAGAAAAATACGGCACCAGCACAGGCCCGAGCCCAGCATGTGTTGTCGCAACCCTCGGTCCGGTCCGATCTTAGACTGATAATGAACTCCGTATGCTTAGACTGGGAATGAACTCCGTATGCCTAAGTCAACCCACGAAACGAGCGTACCGGTGCTCAGCCTGCCAGAGGGACAGATACGTAAGCCGGGGATCGGTCGAGTCCCCCTCTACGTGCTACCGATCCTACTGCCACAACCCTCGGTTTGGTTCGATCCTAGATTGAGAATGAACTCCGTATGCCTAAGTCAATCGACGAAACGAGCGGGCGGGCTGGCACTACGCCAGCCAGAGAGGCGGGATGTGCAAGCCGTGGATCGATAGGATGGTAGGTGGGTTTAGACACATCTTCATATTTCAGCCATGCCAATACCATTTTTATGGCTTGTAAATTCATACAGTGGTCCCTTAAGCCTTTGTGTGAAGTTTCATGGCAAGACGACTCGTTTTCTATTTTTCATGATTTTTGAAACTTTTTGTGGTTCGGGATTTTTTAAAATTTTTTCAGAAGAAGTTTTGGCCCCAAACTTGGTAGACGTGATCCTTGTATTTTTTTTGGCATGCACAAAAAAAATCAGCTAAAAACTCGATGTGTACAAGATTTTGTGACCATTTGAAAAAAGTGTCCCCATTTCAGACACTTTAATGGCTACTGGTAGCAAACCTGTGAAATCTCGAATGCTCTTTAAGGGGGTGTGGGTTCTCAGGGTTTGATAAGGGATAGGGGCCAATATAAGGGCCAAGTACCACTACCCATAGCACAAAATGTGCGCACACCCCCCCGGCCCCCTAATTGTCGGAACCCCAATGCCACCGGTCAGGTTCTCCGATGATGCTCCAGCGATGGTGCCCCGGAAGAAAACAAATGTGGCACCAGCACATTCTCGAGCCAACATGTGCTGCCGTAACCCTTGGTCTATTCCGATCTTACACTGAGAATGAACTCCGTATGCCTAGGTCAACCTACGAAACGAGCGTGCGGGCGCTCAGTTGGCCAGAGGGGTAGCATGCGTAAGCCGAGGATCAACCAGGTCCCCCTCTGCGTGCTGCCGATCCTGCTTCTGCAACCATACATCTGGTCCAATCTTAGACTGGGAATGAACTCCGTATGCCTAAGTCAACCCACGAAACGTGCATGCGGGTGCTCAACCGGCCAGAGGGGCAGGATGCACAAGTCGGGGATCGATCGGGTCCCACTCTGTATGCTGTCGATCCTGTTGCTACAACCCTCGATTCAATTTGATCTTAGACTGAGAATGAACTCCGTATGCCTAAGCCAACCGATGAAACGAGCGAACGGGCGGGCAGGCGGGCACTACGTCGGCCAGAGAGGCGGGATGCACAAGCCGTGGATCGATAGGGTGGTAGGTAAGTTTAGGCACATCTTCATATTTTTGCCATGCCAATGCCATTTTTATGGCTTGTAAATTCATACAATGGTCCCTTAAGCCTTCATGTGAAGTTTCATGGCAAGGCGACTCGTTTTCTATTTTTCATGATTTTTGAAACTTTTTACGATTCGAGATTTTTTAAAATTCTTTCAGAAGGAGTTTTACCCCCAAACTTGGTAGATGTGATCCTTGTATTTTTTTTGGCATGCACAAAAAAATTCAAGTAAAACCTAGAAGTGTACAAGATTTTGTTACCATTTGAAAAAAGTGTCCCCATTTCAGACACTTTAATGGCTACTGGCAGCAAACCTATAAAATGTCAAATTCTCTTTAAGGGTTGTGAGTTCTCAAGGTTTGATTAGGGATAGGGGGCCAATATAAGGGCCAAATACCAGCACCAATCGCACATCATGTGTGCACACCCCCCGGCCCCCCCAATCATCGGAACCCCAATGCGACCGGTCAGGTTCTTCGACGATGCTCCAGTGATGGTGCCCCGTGCGAAAAAAAATGTTGCACGAGCACATGCCCGAGCCTAGCATGTGCTACCACAATCCTCGGTCCAATCCGATCTTAGACTGGGAATGAACTCCGTATGCTTAGACTGGGAATGAACTTTGTATGCCTAAGTCAACCCACGAAACAAGCGTGCGGGTGCTCAGTCGGCCAGAGGGGTAGGATGCGCAAGCCGAGGATCGATCGGGTCCCCCTCTACGTGCAGTGGATCCTACTACCGTAACCCTCGGTCTGGTCTAATCTTAGACTGGGAATGTACTCCGTATGCGCAAGCCAACCAACTAAACGAGCGGGCGGACGGGCACTACGTCGGCTAGAAAGACAGGATGCGCAAGCTGTGGATCGATAGGGTGGTAGGTGGGTTTAGGAGCATCTTCATATTTTTGTCATGCCAATGCCATTTTTACGGCTTGTAAATTCATACAATGGTCGCTTAAGCCTTCATGTGAAGTTTCATGGCAAGACAACTCGTTTTTTTTTTCACGATTTTTGAAACTTTTTTTGGTTTGGGATTTTTTAAAATTTGTTAAGAAGGAGTTTTGGCCCCAAACATGGTAGATGTGATCCTTGTATTTTTTTTGGCATGCATAAAAAAATTCAGCTAAAAACCCGAAGTGTACAAGATTTTGTGACCATTTGAAAAAAGTGTCCCCATTTCAAACACTTTAATGGCTATTGGTAGCAAACCTATAAAATCTTAAATGCTCTTTAAGGGGGTGTGAGTTCTCGAGGTTTGATGAGGGATAGGGAGCCAATATAAGGGCCAAGTACCAGCACCCTTCGCACATCATGTGTGTACACCCACCCGGCCACCCTCAATCGTCGGAACCCCAATATCGTCGGTCAGGTTCTCCGACGATGGTGCCCCGAGCGAAGAAAAATGTGGCACCAGCACATGCCCGAGCCCAGCATGTGTTGTTGCAACCCTCGATCCAATCCAATCTTAGACTGAGAATGAACTCTGTATGCTTAGACTGGGAATGAACTCCGTATGCCTAAGTCAACCCACGAAACGAGCGTGCGGGCGCTCAACCGGCCAGAGGGTAAGATGCGCAAGCTGAGGATCGACCGGGTCCTCCTCTTCGTGATGTTGATCCTGTTGTCACAACCCTTGGTTTAGTCTGATCTTAGACTAGGAATGAACTCCGTATGCCTAAGCCAACCGACGAAACGAATGGGCGGGCGAGCACTATGCCAACCATGGATCGATAGGGTGGTAGGTGGGTTTAGGCACATCTTCATATTTCTACTGTGCCAATGCCATTTTTATGGCTTGTAAATTCATACAATGGTCCCTTAAGCCTTCATGTGAAGTTTCATGGCAAGACGACTCGTTTTTTATTTTTCATGATTTTTGAAACTTTTTGCGGTTCGAGATTTTTAAAAATTTTTTTCGAAGAAGTTTTAGCGCCAAAATTTTTAGACATGATCCTTGTATTTTTTATGGCATGCAAAAAAAAATTCAGCTAAAAACTAGAAGTGTACAAGATTTTATGACCATTTAAAAAAAGTGTCCCCATTTCAGACACTTTAATGGCTACTGGCAGCAAACCTGTAAAATCTCAAATGCTCTTTAAGGGGGTGTGAGTTCTCGAGGTTTGATGAGGGATAGGGGCCAATATAAGCACCATGTATTAGCACCATCGCACATCATGTGCGCACACCCCGCCGGCCCCCCCAATCATCGGAACCCTAATGCCGCCGGTCAGGTTCTTTGGCAAAGCTCCGGCGATGGTGCCCCGGGCGAAAAAAATACGGCACCAGCACAGGCCCGAGCCCAACATGTGCTACCGTAACCTTCGATCTACTTTGATCTTAGACTGGGAATTAACTCCGTACGCTTAGACTGGGAATGAACTCCGTATGCCTAAGTCAACCCATGAAACGAGCGTGTAGGCACTCAGTCGGCCAGAAGGGTAGGATGCGTAACCTGGGGATCGGCCAGGTCCCCCTCTGCATGCTGCCGATCCTGCCACTGCAACCCTAAGTATGATCTGATCTTAGACTAAGAATGAACTACGTATACCTAAGCCAACTGACGAAACGAGCGGACGGGCGAGCACTATGCTGACCAGAGAGGCGGGATGCGCAAACAGTGGATCGATAGGGTGGTAGGTGGGTTTAAGCACATCTTCATATTTTTGCAGTGCCAATGCCATTTTTATGGCTTGTAAATTCATACAATGGTCCCTTAAGCCTTCATGTGAAGTTTCATGGCAAGATGACTTATTTTCTATTTTTCATAAATTTTGAAACTTTTTATGGTTCGGGATTTTTTAAAATTTTTTCAGAAGGAGTTTTGGCCCCAAACTAGGTAGACGTGATCCTTGTATTTTTGTTGGCATGTACAAAAAAATTCAGCTAAAAAATCGAAGTGTACAAGATTTTGTGACCATTTGAAAAATGTGTCCCCATTTTAGACACTTTAATGGCTACTAGTAGCAAACCTATAAAATCTCAAGTGCTCTTTAAGGGGATGTGAGTTTTTGAGGTTTGATGAGGGATAGGGGGCCAATATAAGGGCCAAGTACCAGCACCCATCACACATCATGTGCGCACACCCCCCGGCACCCCCAATCGTCCGAACCCCAATGCCGTCGGTCAGGTTCTCCGACGATCCTTCGGCGATGGTTCCTCGGGTAAAAAAAAATATGGCACCAGCACATGCTCGAGCCTGGCATGTGCTATCGCAATCTTCGGTCCAATCCAATCTTAGACTGGGAATGAACTCCGTATGCCTAAGTCAAGCCATGAAACGAGCGTGCCGGCTCTCAGTCAGCTAGAGGGGTAGGATCCGTAAGCCAGGGATGGGCCAAGTCTCCTTCTGCGTGCTGCCGATCCTGCTATCGTAACCCTCAACCTGGTCCAATCTTATACTGGGAATGAACTTCATATGCCTAAGCCAACCGACGAAACGAACGGGCGGGCACTATGCCGGCGAGAGAGACGGGATGTGCAAGCCGTGGATAGATAGGGTGGTAGGTGGGTTTAGGCACATCTTCATATTTCTGCCATGCCAATGCCATTTTTATGGCTTGTGAATTCATACAATGGTCCCTTAAGCCTTCATGTGAGGTTTCATGGCAAGGCGACTCATTTTCTATTTTTCACGATTTTTGAAACTTTTTGCGGTTTGAGATTTTTTAAAATTTTTTCAGAAAGAGTTTTTGGCCCCAAACTTGACAGATATGATTCTTGTATTTTTGTTGGCATGCACAAAAAAATTCAGCTAAAAACAAAGTGTATAAGATTTTGTGACTATTTGAAAAAAGTGTCCCCATTTCAGACACTTTAATGCTACTGGTAGCAAACCTGTAAAATCTGAAATGCCTTTTAAGGGGGTGTGAGTTCTCGAGGTTTGATGAGGGATAAGGGGCCAATATAAGGGCCAAGTACCAGCACCCTTCGCACATCATGTACGCACACCCCCCCTCCGTCCCCCCAATCATCGGAACCCCAATGTCGCCGGTCAGTTTCTTCGGCGATGCTCCGGCGATGGTGCCCCGGACAAAGAAAAATGTAGCACCAGCACATGCCCGAGCCCAGCATGTGCTACCGTAACCTTTGATCCGGTTCGATCTTAGACTAGGAATGAACTCCGAATGCTTAGACTGGGAATGAACTCCGTATGCCTAAGTCAACACATGAAATGAGCGTGCGGGTGCTCAGTCGACCAAAGGGGTAGGATACGCAAGTCGGGGATCAGCCGGGTCCCCCTCTGCGTGCTGTCGATCTTGTTATCACAACCGTAGGTCTGGTTTGATCTTAGACTGGAAATAAACTTCGTATGCCTAAGTCAACCCACAAAACGAGCGTACGGGCGCTCAGCCGGCCAAAGAGGCAGGATGCGCAAGTAGGGGATCGGTCGGGTCCCCCTCTGCATGCTACCGATCCTACTACCGTAGCCCTCAATTTGGTCTGATCCTAGATTGGGAATGAACTTCGTATGCCTAAGCCAATCGATGAAAGGAGCAGGCGGGAGGGCAGGCACTACGCCGGCCAGAAAGACGGGATGTGCATGTCGTGGATCGATAAGGTGGTAGGTGGGTTTAGGCACATCTTCATATATTTGCCATGCCAACACCATTTTTATGGCTTGTAAATTCATACAATGGTCCCTTAAGCCTTCATGTGCAGTTTCATGGCAAGACAACTTGTTTTCTGTTTTTCACGATTTTTAAAACTTTTTGCGGTTCTGGATTTTTAAAATTTTTTTAGAAGGATTTTTAGCCCCAAACTTGGTAGACGTGATCCTTGTATTTTTTTTGGCATGCACAAAACAATTCAGCTAAAAACTCAAAGTGTACAAGATTTTGTGACCATTTGAAAAAAGTATCCACATTTTAAACACTTTAATGGCTACTGGCAGCAAACCTGTAAAATCTCAAATGATTTTTAAGGGGTGTGTGTTCTAGACGTTTGATGAGGGATAGGGGGCCAATATAAGGGCTAAGTACCAGCACCAATCGCACATCATGTTCGCACACCCCCTCGGCCCCCCCAATCATCGGAACCCCAATGTCGCCGGTCAGTTCTTCGATGATACTCCGACGATGGTGCCACGGGAGAAAAAAAAAGTGACGCCAGCACATGCCTGAGCCTAGCATGTGCTGTCGTAACCCTCGATCCAGTCCGATCTTAGACTAGGAATGAACTCCGTATGCTTAGACTGGGAATGAACTCCGTATGCCTTAGTCAACCCATTAAATGAGCATGCGGCCGTTCAGCTGGCCAGAGGGGCAGAATGCACAAGCCAGGGATCGATCGGGTCCCCGTCTGCGTACTGTCAATCCCATTGCTGAAACCTTCGGTCCGATCCAATCTTAGACTGGGAATGAACTCCGTATGCCTAAGCCAACCGACGAAACGAGCAAGCAGGCGGGCATTACACCGGCCAGGGAGGCGGGATGCGCAAGCCATGGATCGATAGTGTGGTAGGTGGGTTTAGGCACATCTTCATATTTCTACCATGCCAATGCCATTTTTATGGCTTGTACATTCATACAATAGTCCCTTAAGCCTTCATGCAAAGTTTCATGGCAAGACGACTCGTTTTCTATTTTTCATGATTTTTAAAACTTTTTACGGTTCGAGATTTATTAAAATTTTTTCAGAAGGAGTTTTGGCCCCAAACGTGATAGACGTGATCCTTGTATTTTTGTTGGCATGCACAAAAAAATTCAGCTAAAACCTCGAAGTGTACAAGATTTTGTGACTATTTGAAAAAAGTGTTCCCATTTTAGACACTTTAATGGCTACTGGCAGTAAACCTGTAAAATCTTAAATGCTCTTTAAGGGGGTGTGAGTTCTCGAGGTTTGGTGAGGGATAGGGGGCCAATATAAGGTCTAAGTATCCAAACCTATTGCACATCATGTGCGCACACCCCCCGGCCCCCCCAATCGTCGAAACCCCAATGTCGTCGGTCAGGTTCTCCTATGATGCTCCGGTGATGGTGCCCAGGGTGAAAAAGAATGCGGGACCAGCACATGCCTGAGCCCAGCATGTGCTGTCGCAACCCTCGGTCCGGTTTGATCTTAGACTGGGAATGAACTTGTATGCCTTAGTCAACCCACGAAATGAGCGTACGGGCGCTCAGCCGACTAGAGGGACAGGATACACAAACCGAGGATCGATCGGGTCCCCCTCTACGTGCTGTCGATCCTAGTTCTGTAACCCTCGATTCTGTTCAATCTTTGATAGGGAATGAACTCCGTATGCCTAAGTCAACCCATGAAATGAGCGTACGGGCGCTCAGCCGGCCAAAGGGGTAGGATGCACAAGCTGGGGATCGGTCGGGTCCCCCTCTGTGTGCTGTCGATCCTGCTGTTGCAACCCTCAGTTCGGTCTGATCTTAGACTGGGAATGAACTCCGTATGCCTAAGCTAACGGAAAAAAAGAGCAGACGGGCGGGCGGGCACTACGTCGACTAGAGAGGCGGGATGCGTAAGCCGTGGATCGATAGGGTGGTAGGTGGGTTTAGGCACATCTTCATATTTCTACTGTGCCAATACCATTTTTTTACCTCGTAAATTCATACAATGGTCCCTTAAGCCTTCATGTGAAGTTTCATGGCAAGAAGACTCATTTTCTATTTTTCATGATTTTTGAAACTTTTTACGGTTCGAGATTTTTTTAAATTTTTTCAGAAATAGTTTTGGTCCCAAACTTGGTAGACGTGATCCTCGTATTTTTTTTGGCAAGCACAAAATAATTCATCTAAAAACTCGAATTGTACAAGATTTTGTGACCATTTGAAAAAAGTTTCCACATTTAATACACTTTATTGGCTACTGGCAGCAAACCTGAAAAATCTCAAATGCTCTTTAAGGGGGTGTGAGTTCTCGAGGTTTGATGAAGGATAAGGGGCCAATATAAGGGCCAAGTACCAGCACCCATCGCACACCATGTGCGCACACCCCCAGCCCCCCCAATCGTCGGAACCCCAATGCTGCCGGTCAGGTTCTTCGACGATGGTGCCCCGGGCGAAAAAAAATACGACACCAGCACATGCCAAAGGCCAGCATGTGCAACCGTAACCCTCGTTCTGGTCCAATCATAGACTGGGAATGAACTCCATATGCTTAGACTGGGAATGAACTCCGTATGCCTAAGTCAACCCACGAAATGAGCGTGCGGGCGCTCAGTTGGCCAGAGGGGTAGATGCGCAAGCTAGAGATCGACTGGGTCCCTCTCTGCGTGTTGCCAATCCTGCTACTACAACCCTCAGTCCGGTCTGATCTTACACTGGGAATGAACTCCATATGCCTAAGTCAACCCATGAAACTAGCGTGCGGGCGCTCAGCCGACCAGAGGGGCAGGTTACGCAAGCTGGGGATCAGTCGGGTCACCTTCTACGTGCTGCCAATTCTACTACTGCAACCCTTGATTCAGTCTGATTTTAGACTGGAATGAACTCCATATGCTTAGACGGGAAATGAACTCCGTATGCCTAAGTTAACCAACGAAACGAGCGTGCCAGATGCGCAAGTCGGGGACCAGCCAGGTCCCCCTCTACGTGCTATCGATCCTGCTACCACAACCCTCAATCCGATCTGATCTTAGACTGAGAATGAACTTCATATGCCTAAGTCAACCCACAAAATGAGAGTGCGGGTGCTCAGCCGGCCAGAGGGGTAGGATGCACAAGCCGGGGATCAATCGGGTCCCCCTCTATGTGCTACCAATCCTACTGTCGCAACCCTTGGTCCAGTCCGATCTTAGATTGAGAATAAACTCCGTATGCCTAAGCCAACCGATGAAATGAGCGAGCGGATGGGCACTACATCGGCCAGAAAGACGGGATGTGCAAGCCGTGGATTGATAGAGTGGTAGGTGGGTTTAGGCACATCTTCACATTTCTGCCATGCCAATGCCATTTTTATGGCTTGTAAATTCATACAATGGTCCCTTAAGCCTTCATGTGAAGTTTCATGGTAAGACGACTCATTTTTTATTTTTCATGATTTTTGAAACTTTTTGTAATTCGAGATTTTTTAAAATTTTTTTAGAAGGAGTTTTGGCCCCAAACTTTGTAGACGTGATCCTTGTATTTTTGTTGGCATGCACAAAACAATTCAGCTAAAAACTTGAAGTGTACAGGATTTTGTGACCATTGGAAAAAAGTATCCCCATTTCAGACACTTTAATGGCTACTGGCAGTAAGCCTGTAAAATCGTAAATTCTCTTTAAAGGGGTGTGAGTTCTCGATGTTTGATGACGGATAGGGGGCCAATATAAGGGCCAAGTACCAGCACCCATCGCACATCATGTGCGCACACCCCCCGGCCCCCCCAATCGTCGGAACCCCAAAGCCGCCGGTTAAGTGCTTCGGTGCTGCTCCGACGATGGTGCCCTGGGCGAAAAAAAATACGGCACCAACACATGTTCGAGCCTAGCATGTGCTACCGTAACCCTCGATCCTGATCCGATCTTAGATTAGGAATGAACTCCATATGCTTAGACTGGGAATGAACTCCGTATGCCTAAGTCAACCCACAAAATGAGCATACGGGTGCTCAGTTGGCCAGAGGGCCAAGATACGCAAGCCGAGGATCGATCGGGTCCCCCTATGCGTGCTGTCGATCTTACTGCCATAACCATCAATTTGGTATGATCTTAGACTGGGAATGAACTCCGTATGTCGAAGCCAACCGACGAAATGAGCGGACGGGCGGGCACCACGTTGGCCAGAGAGGCAAGATGCGTAAGCCATGGATCGATGGGTGGTAGGTGGGTTTAGGCACATCTTCATATTTCTGCAGTGCCAATGCTATTTTTATGGCTTGTAAATTCATACAATGGTCCCTTAAGCCTTCATGTGAAGTTTCATGGCAAGAAGGCTCGGTTTTCATTTTTCATGATTTTTGAAACTTTTTACGGTTCAAGATTTTTTAAAATTTTTTCAGAAGAATTTTTGGCCCCAAACTTGTTAGACATGATCCTTGTATTTTTGTTGGGATACACAAAAAAATTCAGCTAAAAACTTGAAGTGTACAAGATTTTGTAACCATTTGAAAAAAGTGTCCCCATTTCAGACACTTTAATGGTTACTGGCAGCAAACCTGTAAAATCTCAAATGCTCTTTAAGGGGGTGTGAGTTCTCGAGCTCCGATGAGGGATAGGGGGCCAATATAAGGTCCAAGTACCAGCACCCATCGCACATCATGTGCGCACACCCCCCCGACACCCCCAATCACCGGAACCCTAACGCCGTCGGTTAGGTTCTCCAGCGATGCTCCGATGATGGTGCCTCGGGCAAAGAAAAATGAGGCACCAGCACATGCTCAAGCCCAGCATTTGCTGCTGCAACCCTCAGTCCGATCCGATCTTAGATTGGGAATGAACTGCGTATGCTTAGACTGGGAATGAAGTCCGTATGCCTAAGTCAACCCACAAAACAAGCGTGCGGGCGCTCAGTCGACCAGAGGGGCAGGATGCGTAAGTCGGGTATTGGTCGGGTCCCCCTCTACGTGCTACCAATCCTACTACTACAACCCTTGGTATGGTCCGATCTTAGACTGTGAATGAACTCCGTATGCCTAAGCCAACCGGCGAAACGAGCAGGCGGGCGGGCACTACGCCTGCCAAAGAGGCAGGATGCACAAGTCGGGGATCGTTAAGGTGGTAGGTGGGTTTAGGCACAACATCATATTTCTGCCATGCCAATGCCATTTTTATGGCTTGCAAATTCATACAATGGTCCCTTAAGCCTTCATGTGAAGTTTCATGGCAAGACGACTCGTTTTCTATTTTTCATGATTTTTGAAGCTTTTTGTGGTTCGAGATTTTTTAAAATTGTTTCAGAAGTAGTTTTGACCCCAAACATGGTAGACGTAATCCTTCTATTTTTTTTGACTTGCACAAAAAAATTCAGCTAAAAACTCGAAGTGTACAAGATTTTGTGATGATTTGGAAAAAATGTCCCTATTTCAGACACTTTAATTGCTACTGGCAGCAAACCTGTAAAATCTCAAATGCTCTTTAAGGGGGTGTGAGTTCTCGAGGTTTGATGAGGGATAGGGGGCCAGTATAAGGGCCAAGTACCAGCACCCATCGCACATCATGTGCGCACACCCATCCCTGCCCCCTAATTGTCGGAACCCTAATGCCATCGGTCAGGTTCTCCGGTGATACTCCGACGATGGTGCCCCGAGCGAAGAAAAATACGACACAAGCACATGCCTGAGCTCAGCAATTGCTGCCATAACCCTCGATCTGGTCTGATCTTAGACTGGGAATGAACTCCGTACGCTTAGACTGGGAATGAACTCCGTATGCCTTAGTCAACCCACGAAATGAGCGTGCGGGCGCTCAGCCGACCGAGGGGAAGGATGCACAAATCGAGGATCGATCGGGTCCCCCTCTACGTGCTGCTGATCTTGCTACCATAACCCTCGGTCCGATCCGATCTTAGAATGGAAATGAACTCTGTATGCCTAACCCAACCGACGAAATGAGCGGGCGAGCTGGCACTACGCTGGCCAGAGAGGCGGGATGCGTAAGCCGTGTATCGATAGGGTGGTAGGTGGGTTTAGCACATCTTCATATTTTTGCTGTGCCATTGCCATTTTTATGGCTTGTAAATTCATACAATGGTCCCTTAAGCCTTCATGTGAAGTTTGATGGCAAGACGACTAGTTTTCTATTTTTCATGATTTTTGAAACTTTTTGTGGTTTGGGATTTTCTAAATTTTTTTCAGAAGGAGTTTTGGCCCCAAACTTGGTAGACATGATCCTTGTATTTTTGTTGGCATGCACAAAAAAATTCAGCTAAAAACTCGAAGTGTACAAGATTTTGAAACCATTTGAAAAAAGTGACCCCATTTCAGACACTTTAATGGCTACTGGCAGCAAACCTGTAAAATCTCAAATTCTCTTTAAGGGGGTGTGAGTTCTCGAGGTTTGATGAGGGATAGGGGGCCAATACAAGGGCCAAGTACCCACACCCATCATAGATCATGTGCGCACACCCCCCGGGCCCCCCAATCGCCGGAACCCCAATGTCGTCGGTCAAGTTCTCCGACGATAGTGCCCCGAGCGAAGAAAAATATGACACAAGCACATGCCCGAGCCCAGCATGTGCCACCACAACCCTCAGTCCGATCCGATCTGATACTGGGAATGAACTCCGTATGCTTAGACTGGGAATGAACTTCATATGTTTAGACTGGGAATGAACTCTTTTGCCTAAGTCAACCCACGAAACGAGCGTGCAGGTGCTCAATCATCCAGAGGGATAGGATGCACAAACCAGGGATCGACTGAGTCCTCCTCTGCGTGCTGCCAATCCTGTTGGCATGCGCAAAAAAAAGTTAGCTAAAAACTCGAAGTGTACAAGATTTTGTAACCATTTGAAAAAAGTGACCCCATTTCAGACACTTTAATGGCGGCTGGCAGCAAACATGTAAAATCTCAATTGCTCTTTAAGGGGGTGTGAGTTTTCAAGGTTTGATGAGGGATAGGGGGCCAATATAAGGGCCAAGTACCCGCACCCATCGCACATCATGTGCGCATACCCCCCGGGCCCCCCAATCGCCGAAACCCCAATGTTATCGGTCAAGTTCTCCGACGATGCTCCGGTGATGGTGCCCCGGGCGAAGAAAAATGTGATACTAGCACATGCCTGAGCCCAACATGTGCTGCTGCAACCCTCGGTCCAATTCAATTTGAGATTGGGAATGAACTTCGTATGCCTAAGTCATCTCACGAAATGAGCGTGCAGGCACTCAATTGGCCAGAAGGATAGGATGCGTAAGCTAAGGATCGACCGAGTCCCCCTCTGCATGCTGCCAATCCTGTTAGTGTGCATAAAAAAATTTAGCTAAAACCTGGAAGTGTACAAGATTTTGTAACCATTTGAAAAATGTGACCCCATTTCAGACACTTTAATGGTGGCTGGCAGCAAACCTGTAAAATCTCAAATGCTCTTTAAGGGGTGTGAGTTCTCAAGGTTTGATGAGGGATAGGGGGCCAATATAAGGGCCAAGTACCAGCACCCATCGCGCATCATGTGTGCACACCCCCCGACCCCCCCAATCGTCGGAACCCCAAAGCCGTCGATCAGGTTCTTCGACACTGCTCCGACGATGGTGCCCTGGGCGAAAAAAAATATGGCACCAGCACATGTCCGAGCCCAGCATGTGCTACCGTAACCCTCGGTCCAATCCGATCTTAGATTGGGAATGAACTCCGTATGCTTAGACTGGGAATGAACTATGCATACCTAAGTCAACCCATAAAATGAGTGTACGGGTGCTCAGTCGGACATAGGGGCAGGATGCGTAAGCCGAGGATAGATCGGGTCCCCCTACGCGTGCTGTCGATCTTGCTGCCAAAACCATCAATTCAATCTGATCTTAGATTGGGAATGAACTCTGTATGCTGAAGCCAACTGACGAAACGAACGGGCGGGCGGGCACCATGCCGGCCAAAGAGGCGAGAAGCACAAGCCGTGGATCGATGGGTGATAGGTGGGTTTAGGCACATCTTCATATTTCTACAGTGCCAATGCTATTTTTATGGCTTGTAAATTCATACAATGGTCCCTTAAGCCTTCATGTGAAGTTTCATGGCAAGAAGGCTCGTTTTCCATTTTTCACGATTTTTGAAATTTTTTGCGGTTCAAGATTTTTTTAAATTTTTTCAGAAGGAGTTTTGGCCCCAAACTTGTTAGACGGGATCATTGTATTTTTGTTGGCATACACAAAAAAATTCAGCTAAAAACTCGAAGTGTACAAGATTTTGTAACCATTTGAAACAAATGTCCCCATTTCAGACACTTTAATGGCTACTGGTAGCAAACCTGTAAAATCTCAAATGCTTTAAGGGGGTGTGAGTTCTTGAGCTTCGATGGGAGATAGGGGGCCATTATAAGGGCCAAGTACCAGCACCCATCGCACATCATGTGTGCACACCCCCCCGGCACCCCCAATCACCGGAACCCTAACGCCGTCGGTCAGGTTCTCCGATGATGCTCTAACGATGGTGCCTCGGGCAAAGAAAAATGAGGCACCAACACATGCCCAAGCCCAGCATCTGCTGTCACAACCCTCAGTCCGATCCGATCTTAGACTGGGAATGAACTTTGTATACTTAGACTGGGAATGAAGTCTGTATGCCTAAGTCAACCCACGAAACGATCGTGCGGGCACTCAGCCGGCCAGAGGGGCAGGATGCGCAAGCCAGGGATTGGTTGGGGCGTCCTCTGCGTGCTGTTGATCCTACTACCGCAACGCTCGGTATGGTCTGATCTTAGACTGGGAATGAACTCTATATGCCTAAGCCGATCAACAAAACGAGCAGGCGAGCGGGCCGGCACTACGCCGGCCAAAGAGACGGGATGCACAAGTCGAGGATCGTTACGGTGGTAGGTGGGTTTAGGCACAACATCATATTTCTGCCATGCCAATGCCATTTTTATGGCTTGCAAATTCATACAATGGTCCCTTAAGCCTTCATGTGAAGTTTCATGCCAAGATGACTCGTTTTCTATTTTTCATGATTTTTGAAACTTTTTACGGTTCCAAATTTTTTAAAATTTTTTTAGAAGGAGTTTTGACTCCAAACATGGTAGATGTGATCCTTCTATTTTTTTTGACTTGCACAAAAAAATTTAGCTAAGAACTCGAAGTGTACAAGATTTTGTGACGATTTGGAAAAAGTGTCCCCATTTTAGACACTTTAATGGCTACTGGCAGCAAACCTATAAAATCTCAAATGCTCTTTAAGGGGGTGTGAGTTCTCGAGGTTTGATGAGGGATAGGGGGCCAGTATAAGGGCCAAGTACCATAAACCATCGCACATCATGTGCGCACACCCCTCCCTGCCCCCCAATCATCGGAACCCTAATGCCGCCGGTCAGGTTCTCCGGCAATGCTCCGGCGATGGTGCCCCGAGTGAAGAAAAATGCAGCTCAAGCACATGCCCAAGCCTAGCAAGTGCTGCCATAACCTTCGATCCGGTCTGATCTTAGACTGGGAATGAACTCCGTATACTTATACTAGGAATGAACTCTGTATGCCTAAGTCAACCCACGAAATTAGCGTGCGGGCGCTCAGCCGACCAGAGGGGAAGGATGCACAAATCAGGGATCGACCGGGTCCCCCTCTGCATGCTGCCAATCTTGCTACTGTAACCCTCGGTCTGGTCCAATCTTAGAATGGAAATGAACTCTGTATGTCTAAGCCATCGATGAAACGAGCGGGCGGGCGTGCACTACGCCGGCCAAAGAGGCGGGATGCGTAAGCCGTGGATCGATAGGGTGGTAGGTGGGTTTAGGCACATCTTCATATTTCTGCCATGCCAATGACTTTTTTATGGCTTGTAAATTCATACAATGGTCCCTTAAGCCTTCATGTGAAGTTTTATGGCAAGACGACTCGTTTTCTATTTTTCACAAATTTCAAAACTTTTTACGGTTTGAGATATTTTAAAGTTTTTTCAGAAAGGGTTTTAGCCCCAAACTTGTAGACGTGATCTTTGTATTTTTGTTGGCATGCCTAAAAAAATTCAGCTAAAAACTCGAAGTGTACAAGATTTTATGACCATTTGAAAAAAGTGTCCCTATTTCAGACACTTTAATGGCTACTGGCAGCAAACTTGTAAAATTTTAAATGCTTTTTAAGGGGGTTTGAGTTCTCGAGGTTTGATGAGGGATAGGGGGCCAATATAAGGACCAAGTACCAGCACCCATCGCACATCAGGTGCGCACACCCCTCCCTACCCCCTAATCATCGGACTAATGCCGTCGGTCAGGTTCTCTGACGATGCTCCGGCGATGGTGCCCTGGGTGAAGAAAAATGTGGCACAAGCACATGCTTGAGCCTAGCAAGTGCTATCGTAACCCTCGATTCGGTCTGATCTTAGACTGGGAATGAACTCTGTATGCTTATACTGGGAATGAACTCTGTATGCCTAAGTTAACCCACGAAATGAACGTGCGGGTGCTCAGTCGGTCAGAGAGGAAGGATGCATAAATCGAGGATCGACCGGGTCCCCCTCTACGTGCTACCAATCTTGCTATCGTAATCCTCAATCTGATCCAATCTTAGAATGGAAATGAACTTTGTATGCCTAAGCCATCCGACAAAACGAGCGAGCGGACGGGCACTACGCCGGCCAGAGAGGCGGGATGCGCAAGCCGTGTATCGATAGGGTGGTAGGTGGGTTTAGTCACATCTTCATATTTCTACTATGCCAATGCCATTTTTATGGCTTGTAAATTCATACAATTGTCCCTTAAGCCTTCATGTGAAGTTTCATGGCAAGACGACTCGTTTTCTATTTTTCACGATTTTTGAAACTTTTTGTGGTTTGGGATTTTCTAAATTTTTTTCAGAAGGAGTTTTGGCCCCAAACTTGGTAGACGTGATCCTTGTATTTTTGTTGGCATGCACAAAAAAATTCAGCTAAAAACTCAAAGTGTACAAGATTTTGTAACAATTTGAAAAAAGTGACCCCATTTCAAACACTTTAATGGCTACAAACCTGTAAAATCTCAAATGCTCTTTAAGGGGGTGTGAGTTCTCAAGCTTTGATGAGGGATAAAGGGCCAATACAAGGGCCAAGTACCCGCACCCATCGCACATCATGTGCGCACTCCCCCTCGGGCCCCCCAATCGTCGGAACCCCAATGTCGTCGGTCAGGTTCTCCGACGATGCTCCGGCGATGGTGCCCAGAGCGAATAAAAATATGACACCAGCACATGCCCGAGCCCAACATGTTCTACCACAACCCTCAGTCTGATTCGATCTGAGACTGGAATGAACTCCGTATGCTTAGACTGGGAATGAACTCCATATGCTTAGACTGGGAATGAACTCCGTATGCCTAAGTCAACCCATGAAATGAGTGTGCAGGCACTCAATCGGCCAGAGGGACAGGATGTGCAAGTCGAGGATCGACCGAGTCCCCCTCTGCATGTTGCCAATCCTGTTGGCATGCACAAAAAAATTTAGCTAAAAACTCGAAGTGTACAAGATTTTGTAACCATTTGAAAAAAGTGACGCCATTTCAGACACTTTAATGGCGGCTGGCAGCAAACCTATAAAATCTCAAATGCTCTTTAAGGGGGTGTGAGTTCTCAAGGTTTGATGAGGGATAGGGGGCCAATATAAGGGCCAAGTACCTACACCCATCGCATATCATGTGCGCACACCCCCTGGGCCCCCCAATCGTCAGAACCCCAATGTCGTCGGTCAGGTTCTCCGACGATGCTCTAGTGATGGTGCCCCGGGCGAAGAAAAATGTGATACCAGCACATGCCCGAGCCCAACATGTGCTGTCGCAACCCTCGGTCCAATCCGATCTGAGACTGGGAATGAACTCCGTATGCCTAAGTCAACCCACTAAACGAGCGTGCAGGCACTCAATCGACCAGAGGGACAGGATGCGTAAGTCGAGGATCGATCGAGTCCCCCTCTACGTGCTGCCAATCCTGTTATCATGCACAAAAAAATTTAGCTACGACCTTATTTCAGACACTTTAATGGCGGCTGGCAGTAAACTTGTAAAATCTCAAATTCTCTTTAAGGGGTGTGAGTTCTTAAAGTTTGATGAGGGATAGGGGGCCAATATAAGGGCCAAGTACCCGTACCCATCGCACATCATCTGTGCACAACCCCCCGGGCCCCCTAATCGTCGGAACCCCAATGCCGTCGGTCAGGTTCTCCGACGATGCTTCGGTGATAGTGCCCGAGCGAAGAAAAATACGGCACCAGCACATGCCCGAGCCCAGCATGTGCTGTCGCAACCTTCAGTCCGATCCGATCTTAGACTAGGAATGAACTCCGTATGCTTAGACTAGGAATGAACTCCGTATGCCTAAGTCAAACCACGAAATGAGCGTACGGGCGCTCAGTCGGCCATAGGGGAAGGATGCACAAGTCGAGGATCAATCTAGTGCCCCTCTACATGCTGCCTACCCTGCCGGCACAACCCTCAATCTGGTCTAATCTTAGACTGGAAATGAACTCCGTATGCCTAAGCCAACCAACGAAACAAGCAGGCGGGCTGACACTATGTCGGCTAGAGAGGCGTAATGCGCAAGCCATGGATCGATAATGTGGTCGGTGGGTTTAGGCACATCTTCATATTTCTGCCTTGCCAATGCCATTTTTATGGCTTGTAAATTCATACAATGGTGCCTTAAGCCTTCAAGTGAAGTTTCATGGCAAGACGACTCGTTTTCTATTTTTCATGATTTTTTAAAACTTTTTGCAGTTTGAGATTTTTAAAAATTTTTCCAGATGGAGTTTTGGCCCCAATGCCACCGGTCAGGTTCTTCAGTGATGGTGCCCCAAACAAAGAAAAGTACGACACCAGCACATGCCCGAGCCCAACATCTGCTAGCGCAACCCTCGGTCCGATCCGATCTTAGAGTGGGAATGAACTCCGTATGCTTAGACTGGGAATGAACTTCGTATGCCTAAGTCAACCCATGGAACGAATGTGCGGGCACGCAGCCGGCCAGAGGGGCAGGATGCGTAAGTCAAGGATCGACCGGGTCTCCCTCTACGTATTACCGATCCAACTGCCACAACCTTCGATCCGATCTGATCTTAGACTGGGAATGAACTCCATATGCCTAAGCTAACTGACGAAACAAGCAAGCGGACGGGCGGGCACTACACCGGCCAGAGAGACGGGATGAGCAAGCCATGGATCGATAGGGTGGTATGTGGGTTTAGGCACATCTTCATATTTCTGCCATGTCAATGCCATTTTTATGGCTTGCAAATTCATACAATGGTCCCTTAAGCCTTCATGTGAAGTTTCATGGCAAGACGACTCGTTTTCTATTTTTCATGATTTTTGAAACTTTTTGCGGTTCGGGATTTTTTAAAATTTTTTTGAGAAGGATTTTTGGCCCCAAACTTGGCAGATGTGATCCTTGTATTTTTGTTGGCATGCACAAAAAAATTCAGCTAAAAACTCGAAGTGTACGAGATTTTGTGACCATTTGAAAAATGTGTCCCCATTTCAGACACTTTAATGGCTACTGGCAGCAAACCTGTAAAATCTCAAATGCTCTTTAAGGGGGTGTGAGTTCTCGAGGTTTGATGAAGGATAGGGGGCCAATATAAGGGCCAAGTACCAGCACCCATCACACATCATGTGCGCACACCCCCCGGCCCCCCAATCCCCGGAACCACAATGCCAACGGTCAGGTTCTCAGGCGATGCTCCGATGATGGTGCCCCGAGTGAAGAAAAATATGGCACCAGCTCATGCCCGAGCCCAGCATGTGCTGTCGCAATCCTCGGTCTGATCCGATCTTAGACTGAGAATGAACTCTGTATGCTTAGACTGGGAATGAACTCCGTATGCCTAAGTCAACCCACGAAACGAGTGTGCGGGTGCTTAGTCGGCCAAAGGGGCAGGATGCACTAATCGAGGATCGGCTGGGTCCCCCTCTATGTGCTGCTGATCCTACTAGCACAACCCTCGGTTCATTCCAATCATACATTAGGAATGAACTCCGTATACCTAAGCCAACCGACGAAACAAGCGGACGGGTGAGCACTACGTCGACCAGAGAGGCGGGATGTGCAAGCCGTGGATCGATAGGTTAGTAGGTAGGTTTAGGCACATCATCATATTTTTGCTATGGAAATGCCATTTTTATGGCCTGTAAATTCATACAATGGTCCCTTAACCCTTCATGTGAAGTTTCATGGCAAAACAACTCGTTTTCTATTTTTCATGATTTTTGAAACTTTTTACGGTTCGAGATTTTTTAAAATTTTTTCCGAAATATTTTTGGCCCCAAACTTGGTAGACGTAATCCTTGTATCTTTTTTGGCATGCACAAAAAAATTCAGCTAAAAACTCGAAGTGTACGAGATTGTGTGACCATTTGAAAAACGTGTCCCCATTTCAGACACTTTAATTGCTACTGGCAGCAAACTTGTAAAATCTCAAATGCTCTTTAAGGGGGTGTGAGTTCTCGAGGTTTGATGAGGGATAGGGGGCCAATATAAGGGCCAAGTACTAGAACACATCGCACATCATGTGCGCACACCCCCCGACCCCCCAATCCCCGGAACCCCAATGCCGCAGGTCAGGTTCTCCGACGAAGCTCCAACGATGGTGCCTCGGGTGAAGAAAAATGTGACACCAGCACATGCCCGAGCCCTGCATGTGCTGCCACAACCCTCAATCCAATTCGATCTTAGACTGGAATGAACTCCGTATGCTTAGACTGGGAATGAACTCCATATGCCTAAGTCAACCCACAAAATGAGCGTACGGGCGCTCAGCCGGCCAGAGGGGTAGGATGCGCTAGCCGAGGATCGGTTGGGTCACCCTCTACGTGCTGCCGATGCTACTGGCACAACCCTCAATCCAGTCTGATCTTAGATTGGGAATGAACTCCATATGCCTAAGCCAACCGAGGAAACGAGCGGGCGGGCGGGCACTACGTCGGCCAGAGAGGCAAGATGCGCAAGCCGTGGATCGATAGGGTGGTAGGTGGGTTTAGGCACATCTTCATATTTTTTTCATGCCAATACCATTTTTATGGCTTGTAAATTCATACAATGGTCCCTTAAGCCTTCATGTGAAGTTTCATGGCGTGACGACTCGTTTTATATTTTTCACAATTTTCAAAACTTTTTACGGTTCGGGATTTTTTAAAATTTTTTCAGAAGGATTTTTAGCCCCAAACTTAGTAGACGTGATCCTTGTATTTTTTTTGGCACGTATAAAAAATTTCAGCTAAAAACTCAAAGTGTACAAGATTTTGGGACCATTTGAAAAAAGTGTCCACATTTTAAACACTTTAGTGGCTACTGGCAGCAAACTTGTAAAATCTCAAATGCTCTTTAAAGGGGTGTGAGTTCTCGAGATTTGATGAGGGATAGGGGGCCAATATAAGGGCCAAGTACCAGCACCCATCGCACATCATGTGTGCACACCCCCTCCCGACCCCCCTAATCGCTGGAACCCCAATGTCACCGGTCAGGTTCTCCGACGATGCTCCGACGATGGTGCCTCAGGAGAAAAAAAATGCGGCACCAGCACATGCCCGAGCCTAACATGTGCTGCCATAGTCCTTGGTCTGATCCGATCTTAGACTGGAAATGAACTTCGTATGCTTAGACTGGGAATGAATTCCGTATGCCTAAGTCAACCCACGAAATGAGCGTGCGGGCGCTCAGCCGACCAGTGGGGCAGGATGCGTAAGCCGGGGATCGGTCGGGTCCCCCTCTACACACTGCTGCAACCCTCGGTCCGGTCCGATCTTAGACTGGGAATGAACTCCGTATGCCTAAGTCAACCCACGAAACGAGCATGCGGGCGCTCAGCCGGCCAGAGGGGCAGGATGCACAAGCGGGGGATCGGTCGGGTCCCCCTCCGTGTGCTGTCGATCTAGTTGTCATAACCCTTGGTCCGGTTCGATCTTGGATTCAGAATGAACTCCGTATGCCTAAGCCAATCGAGGAAACGAGTGGGCGGGCGGGCACTACGCCGACCAAAGAGGCGGGATGCGCAAGCCGTGGATCGGTAGGGTGGTAGGTGGGTTTAGGCACATATTCATATTTTTGCCATGCCAATGACATTTTATGGCTTGTAAATTCATACAATGGTCCCTTAAGCCTTCATGTGAAGTTTTATGGCAAGACGACTCGTTTTCTTTTTTTCACAATTTTCAAAACTTTTTACAGTTTGAGATTTTTTAAATTTTTTTCATAAGGAGTTTTGGCCCCAAACTTGTAGACGTGATCCTTGTATTTTTGTTGGCATGCATAAAAAAATTCAGCTAAAAACTCAAAGTGTACGAGATTGTGTGACTATTTGAAAAACGTGTCCCCATTTCAGACACTTTAATGGCTACTGGCAGCAAACCTGTAAAATCTCAAATGCTCTTTAAGGGGGTGTGAGTTCTCGAGGTTTGATGAGAGATAGGGGGCCAATATAAGGGCCAAGTACTAGAACACATCGCACATCATGTGCGCACACCCCCCGACCCCCCCAATGCCCGGAACCCCAATGCCACCGGTCAGGTTCTCCGACGATGCTCTGACGATGGTGCCTCGGGTGAAGAAAAATGTGACACCAGTACATGCCCGAGTCCTGCATGTGCTGCCGCAACCCTCAATCCGGTTCGATCTTAGACTGGAATGAACTCCGTATGCTTAGACTAGGAATGAACTCCGTAAGCCTAAGCTAACCGACGAAACGAGCGGGCGGGCGGGCACTACGTCGGCCAGAGGGGCGGGATGCGCAAGCCGTAGATCGATAGGGTGGTAGGTGGGTTTAGGCACATCTTCATATTTTTTTCATGCCCATGCCATTTTTATGGCTTGTAAATTCATACAATGGTCCCTTAAGCCTTAATGTGAAGTTTCATGGCATGAAGTCTCATTTTCTATCTTTCATGATTTTCAAAACTTTTTACGGTTCGAGATTTTTTAAATTTTTTTCAGAAGGAGTTTTGGCCCCAAACTTGATAGACGTGATCCTTCTATTTTTGTTGGCACGCACAAAAAAATTCAGCTAAAAACTCGAAGTGTACAAGATTTTGTGACCATTTGAAAAAAGTGTCCACATTTCAGACACTTTAATGGCTACTGGCAGCAAACCTGTAAAATATCAAATGCTCTTTAAGGGGGTCTGAGTTCTTGAGATTTGATGAGGGATAGAGGGCCAATATAAGGGCCAAGCACCAGCACCCATTGCACATCATGTGCGCACACGCCCCTCCCGAGCCCCCTAATCGCTGAACCCCAAAGTCACCGGTCAGGTTCTCTGACGATGCTCTGGGGATGGTGCCTCGAGTGAAAAAAAATATGGCACTAGGACATGCCTGAGCCTAGCATGTGCTGGCACAATCCTCGGTCTGATCCAATCTTAAACTGGCAATGAACTCATTATGCCTAAGTTAACCCACGAAATGAGCGTGCGGGCGCTTAGCCGGCCAGTGGGGCAGGATACGTAAGTCGGGGATCGGTCGGGTCCCCCTCTGCATGCTGCCGTAACTCTCGGTCTGATATGATCTTAGACTGGGAATGAACTCCGTATCCCTAAGTCAACCCACGAAACGAGCATGCGGGCGCTCAACCGGCCAGAGGGGCAGATGCGCAAGCTAGGGATCGGCCGGGTCCCCCTCCGTGTGCTGCCGATCCAGCTACCGCAACCCTCGGTCTGGTCCGATCTTGGATTAGGAATGAACTCCGTATGCCTAAGCCAACCGAGGAAACGAGCAGACGGGCGGGCACTACGTCAACCAAAGAGGCGGGATGTGCAAGTCGTGGATCGATAGGGTGGTAGGTGGGTTTAGGCACATCTTCATATTTCTGTCATGCCAATGCCTTTTTTACGGCTTGTAAATTCATACAATGGTCCCTTAAGCCTTCATGTGAAGTTTTATGGCAAGATGACTCGTTTTCTATTTTTCACGATTTTTAAAAGTTTTTACAGTTTGAGATTTTTCAAAATTTTTTCAGAAGGAGTTTTGGCCCCAAACTTGTAGACGTGATCCTTGTATTTTTGTTGGCATGCCCAAAAAAATTCAGCTAAAAACTCAAAGTGTACAAGATTTTATGACCATTTGAAAAAAGTGTCCTCATTTCAAACACTTTAATGGCTACTGGCAGCAAACTTGTAAAATCTTAAATGCTCTTTAAGGGGGTGTGAGTTCTCGAGGTTTGATGAGGGATAAAGGGCCAATATAAGGGCCAAGTACCAGCACCCATCGCACTTCATGTGCACACACACCCCCCAGCCCCCCCAAATCATCGGAACCCCAATGCTGCCAGTCAGGTTTTCCGGTGATGCTCCGACGATGGTGCCCCGGGTTAAGAAAAATACGGCACTAGCACATGCTGGGCTCCAGCATGTGCTGTCGGAACCCTCGATCCAATCCGATCTTAGACTAGGAATGAACTCCGTATGCTAAGACTGGGAATGAACTTCGTATGCCTAAGTCAACACATGAAACGAGTGTGCGGGCGCTCAGCCAGCCAAAGGGGCAGGATGCGCAAGTTGAGGATCAATCGGGTCCCTTTCTGTGTGCTGCTGATACTACTGCTATAACCCTCAGGTCGATCTGATCTGAGACTGGGAATGAACTCCGTATGCCTAAGCCAATCGATGAAACTAGCAGGCAGTCAGGCACTACGCCGGCCAGAGAGGCAGGATGCGCAAGCCGTGGATCGATATGGTAGTAGGTGGGTTTAGGCACATCTTCATATTTCTACCGTGCCAATGCCATTTTTATGGCCTGTAAATTTATACAATGGTCCCTTAAGCCTTCATGTGAAGTTTCATGGCAAGACGACTCGTTTTCTATTTTTCACGATTTTTGAAACTTTTTACGGTTCGAGATTTTTTAAAATTTTTCAGAAGGAGTTTTGGCCCCAAGGTTGGTAGACGTGATACTTGTATTTTTGTTGGCATGCACAAAAATATTCAGCTAAAAACTCGAAGTGTACAAGATTTTGTGACCATTTGAAAAAAGTGTCCCCTTTTCAGACACTTTAATGGCTACTGGCAGCAAACCTGTAAAATGTCAAATGCTTTTTAAGGGGGTGTGAGTTCTCGAGGTTTGGTGAGGGATAGGGGGCCAATATAAGGGCCAAGTACCAGCACCCAACGCACATCATGTGCGCATACCACCCCGGCCCCCCAATAACCGGAACCCCAATACCGTCGGTCAGGTTCTCTGGCGATGCTCCGGTGATGGTGCCCCAGGCGAAGAAAAATGTGGCACCAGCACATGCTCGAGCCCAGCATGTGCTGTCGTGACCCTCGGTCTGGTCTGATCTTAGACTGCGAATGAACTCTGTATGCCTAAGTCAACACACGAAACAAGCGTGCAGGTGCTCAGCCGGCCAGAGGGGTAGGATGCGTAAGTCGAGGATCGATCGGGTTCCCCTCTGTGTGCTGCCAATCTTGCTACCGCAACCCTCGGTCTGGTCCAATCTTGGACTGGGAATGAACTCTGTATGCCTAAGCCAACCGATGAAACGAGCGGGCGGACGGGCGGGCACTACTCCGGCCAGAGAGACGGGATGTGCAAGCCATGGATCGATCGGATGGTTGGTGGGTTTAGGCACATCTTCATATTTCTGCCATGCCAATGCCATTTTTATGGCTTGTAAATTCATACAATGGTCCGTTAAGCCTTCTTGTGAAGTTTCATGGCAAGACGACTCGTTTTTTATTTTTCATGATTTTTGAAACTTTTTACGGTTCGAGATTTTTTTAAATTTTTTTAGAAGGAGTTTTGGCCCCAAACTTGGTAGACATGATCCTTGTATTTTTGTTGGCATGCATAAAAAATTTCTGCTAAAAACTCGAAGTGCACAAGATTTTGTGACCTTTTGAAAAAAGTGTCCCCATTTCAGACACTTTAATGGCTACTGGCAACAAACCTGTAAAATCTGAAATGCTCTTTAAGGGGGTGTGAGTTCTTGAGGTTTGATGAGGGATAGGGGGCCAATATAAGGGCCAAGTACCATCACCCATCGCACATCATGTGCGTACACCCCCCGACCCCCCCAATCGTCGAAATCTCAATGCCGTCGATCAGGTTCTCCGATGATGCTCCGGCGATTCTGCCACAGGCGAAAAAAATGCCGCACAAGCATTTTAATGGCTATTGGTAGCAAACCTGTAAAATCTCAAATGCTCTTTAAGATGGTGTGAGTTCTCGAGGTTTGATGAGGGATAGGAGGCTAATATAAGGGCAAAGTACCAGCACCCATCGTACATCATGTGCGCACCCCCCTATGGTCCCCCAATCACCGAAATCCTAATGCCGCCGGTCTGGTTCTTTGATGATGCTCCGGTGATGGTGGCCCGAGCAAAAAAAAATATGGTACCAGCACATGCTCGAGCCCAGCATGTGCTACCGTAATCCTCGATTTGATCTGATCTTAGACTGCGAATGAACTTTGTACGCTTAGACTGGGAATGAACTCCGTATGCCTAAGTCAACCTACAAAATGAGCTTGCGGACGTTCAGCCAGCCAATGGGGTAGGATGCTTAGACTGTGTGCTACCAATCCTGCTGCCGCAACCCTCAGTCCGGTTTGATCTTAGATTGGGAATGAACTCCGTATGCCTAAAATAGCTGATGAAATGAGCGGACGGGCGGCCACTACGTCGGCCAGAGAGACGGGATGCGCATGCCGTGGATTGATAGGGTGGTAGGTGGGTTTAGGCACATCTTCATATTTCTGAAGTGCCAATGCCATTTTTTTGGCTTTTAAATTCATACAATGGTCCCTTAAGCCTTCATGTGAAGTTTCATGGCAAGAAGACTCGTTTTCTATTTTTCTCGATTTTTAAAACTTTTTGAGGTTCAGGATTTTTTAAAATTTTTTCAGATGGAATTTTGGCCCCAAACTTGGTAAACGTGATCCTTTTATTTTTGTTGGCATGCACAAAAAATTTTAGCTAAAAACTCGAAGTGTATAAAATTTTGTGACCATTTGAAAAAAATGTCCCCATTTCAAACACTTTAATGGCTACTGACAGCAAACCTGTAAAATCTCAAATGCTCTTTAAAGGGGTGTGAGTTCTTAAGGTTTGATGAGGAATAGGTGGCCAATATAAGGGCCAAGTACCAGCACCCATCGCACATCATGTGCGCACATCCCCTCGGTCCCCCCAATCATCGAAACCCCAATGCCGTCGGTCAGGTTCTCCGGCGATGCTCCAGCGATGGTGCCCTGGGCAAAGAAAAATGCGGCACCAGCACATGCCCAACCCTCGGTCCAGTCCGATCTTAGACTGGGAATGAACTCCATATGCTTAGACTGGGAATGAACTCCGTATGCCTAAGTTAACCCACGAAACGAGCGCACGGGCGCTCAGCAGGCCAGAGGGGTAGGATGCACAAGCTGGGGATCGGCTAGGTCCCCCTCTGCATGCTGTCGATTCTGCTTTAGCAACCCTCAATCTGATCGGATCTTAGACTGGGAATGAACTCCATATGCCTAAGCCAATCGATGAAACGAGCGGGTGGGCGGGCACAATGCGGGCCAGAGAGGCGGGATGCGCAAGCCGTGGATCGATAATGTGGTACGTGGGTTTAGTCACATCTTCATATTTTTGCCATGCCAATGCCATTTTTATGGCTTTTAAATTCATACAATGGTCCCCTAAACCTTCATGTGAAGTGTCACGGCAAGACGACTCGTTTTCTATTTTTCATGATTTTCAAAAGGTTTTGCAGTTTGGGATTTTTTAAAATTTTTTCAGAAGGATTTTTGGCCCCAAACTTCGTAGACGTGATTCTTGTATTTTTTTGGGGATGCACAAAAAAATTCAGCTAAAAAAGCGAAGTGTACAAGATTTTGTGGCCATTTGAAAAAAGTGTCCCCATTTCAGACACTTTAATTGCTACTGGCAGCAAACCTGTAAAATCTCATATGCTCTTTAAGGGGTGTGAGTGCTCGAGGTTTGATGAGGGATAGGGGGCCAATATAAGAGCCAAGTACCAGCACCTATCACACAACATGTGTGCACACCCCCCGACCCCCCCATCGTCGAAACCCCAATGCCGCCGGTCAGGTTCTCTGACGATGCTCTGGCGATGGTGCACCGGGCGAAAAAAATGTTGCACCAGCACATGCCCGAGCCTAGCATGTGCTGTCGCAACCCTCAATCCGATCTGATCTTAGACTGGGAATGAACTCCGTATGCTTAGACTGGGAATGAACTCCGTATGCCTAAGTCAACCCACGAAATGATCATTCGGGCGCTAAGGTGACCAAAGGGGCAGGATACGCAAGCTGGGGATCGGTCGGGTCCCCCTCCGTGTACTGTCGATCTTGCTACCGTAACCCTCGGTCTGGTCTAATCTTAGACTAGGAATGACCTCCGTATGCCTAAGTCAATCGACGAAACGAGTAGGCAGGCGGGCACTACGTCGGCTAGAGAGGCATGATAAGTAAACCGTGGATCGATAGGGTGCTACGTGGGTTTAGGCACATCTTCATATTTCTGCCATGCCAATGCCATTTTTATGGCTTGTAAATTCATACAATGGTCCCTTAAGCCTTCATGTGAAGTTTCATGGCAAGACGACTCGTTTTCTATTTTTCATGATTTTTGAAACTTTTTGTGGTTCAGGATTTTTTAAAATTTTTTCAGAACGAGTTTTGGCCCCAAACTTGGTAGATGTGATCCTTGTATTTTTTTTGGCATGCACAAATAAATTCAGCTAAAAACTCGAAGTGTACAAGATTTTGTGACCATTTGAAAAAAGTGTCCCAATTTCAGACACTTTAATGGCTACAGGCAGCAAACTTGTAAAATCTCAAATGCTTTTTAAGGAGGTGTGAGTTTTCGAGGTTTGATGAGGGATAGGGGGCCAAGATAAGGGCCACATACCAGTACCCAATGCACATCATGTGCACACACCCCCCGGCCCCCCAATGATCGAAACCCCAATGCCACCGGTCAGGTTCTCCGACGATGCGCAGGCGATGGTGCCCCGGGTGAAGAAAAATACGAGACGTGTTCACCCAAAAGAATCAGACCTTGGAGGCTGAATTGCTAACCTTGCACGATGGCATGAAGGTAATGCGCCAGTGGATTGAGGAGCTTACCAGTGAGCTCGTTGCTTGCAAGACTGCCATTGGGAATGGCATGTTTGCTGGAGTGTCTAAATCCATATTGGATGTCCCTAAGCCTAAGGAGTTCAAGGGGACTAGGGTGGCTAAGGAAGTAGACAACTACCTTTAGGGTATGGAGCAATACTTCTAGGCCATGGGCATGCAAGATGAAGTGATAAAGGTAAGCACCGCTGCTATGTATCTCACTGATGTAGCCTTATTGTGGTGGAGGTGCAGGTGTGATGATGTCAGGCGTGGGAGTGCCAAGATTGGAACTTGGGCAGAGTTTCAAAAGGAGTTCAGAGAGTAATTTTACCCAAAATATGTCGATGATGAGGCACGGGCAGAGTTACGTCGGCTTAGTCAGCAAAGGGACATAAGGGAGTATGTCCAGAAATTCTCTGAACTGATGCTACAGATCTCAGATCTAGGCGAAAAGGATGCCTTATTTGCTTTCATGGATGGGCTAAAGCCGTGGGTGAAGCATGAGCTACAAAGGAGGGGAGTTCATGACTTGGCTAAAGCCATGACTACTGTCGAGGCCTTGATAGAGTTCAAGCTTCTGAACAAGTTTGAGTCTTCCAAGCCCAAGGGTAAAGGTAGGGATGATAGGGATCGAAAGAAGTAGTCCAAGGGGAAGGACTGTAATTGGGTGTCCAAGGATGGGGACCGAGACCGTTCAACCAAGGATGGTGAAAGGAAGCCACCAATAGGCAAGTGGAAAGCAAAGGGGGATCGAGAGCCACTAGCATATTACCTATGTGGAAGGAGCCACATAGCGCGTAATTACCCGCAGAAGGGCAAGCTGACTGCTGCAGACAAGGAGTCTGACGAGGAGCCAGAGTCAGGGGCAGCAAAGCTTGGGTGTTGGTGCTCAATGCTGTCCAGAGTAAAGGGAGCCACAAGCCAAAGGGCTTGATGTTTGTGGATCTGATGGTTGCGGGTCAAAAGGTGAGTGCACTGGTGGACACAGGTGCCTCACATCTTTTTATTTCAGGTGATGAAGCCTGGAAGCTCAGATTGAAGGTGCAGAAAGGGACTGATACCATTAAAATGGTGAACTCCAAGGAAGTTCTAGCCATTGGAGTAGCACGAGGAATGGAGTTGCAGCTTGGAGACTGGAAAGGCAAGAAGACCATAGAGGTAATACCCCTTGACGACTATGAGTTTGTGATTGCGTTGGATTTCCTTGTTCGGATTAACGCCCTCCTTGTGCCTTTTGCCGATTGTGTTTGCATCTTGGATGCACGGTGCCAATGCCTAGTGCCATTGAGGAGAGGTTCTAGAGTTGGGTCGCGGGTGGTGTCAACCATCCAATTTGCCAAGGTGGTAAGCAGACAAGAAGACGCCTTCTTGGCAGCCTTGAAATATGATGAGCCAAGGGAGAAAGAGACCGAGTCACCCTTGGAGATGCTAAAGGTGCTGAAGACCTTTAGTGATGTGATGCCCACAAAGCTGCCTAGCAAGCTACCACCTAAGAGGGAGGTGGACCACAAGATCAAGCTGGTGTCTGAGGCCAAGCCACCAGCCAGAGCCCCTTACCGAATGTCTCCACCAGAGTTGGAGGAGTTGAAGAAGCAGCTCAAAGCATTAGTTGATGCTGGCTTCATCAGGCCATCGAAGGCACCCTATGGTGCACCAGTTCTATTCCAGTGCAAGCATGATGGGTCATTGCGGCTGTGCATAGACTACTGGGCTTTGAACAAGATGACCATCAAGAACAAGTACCCCATCCCACTCATTGCGGACTTGTTCGACCAACTTGGGAGTGCAAGGTGGTTCACCAAGCTGGATTTGAGGTCAGGCTACTATCAAGTTAGGATCGCAGAGGGAGATGAGCCAAAGACAGCATGTGTCACTCGGTATGGTTCGTATGAGTTCTTGGTGATGCCTTACGGATTCACGAACACCCCAACAACATTCTGCACCCTTATGAAGAAGGTACTTTAGTCATTCCTTGATCGGTTTGTTGTGGTTTATTTGGATGAGATTGTGATCTATAGCCAGACTTTGGGAGAGCATGTAGACCACTTGAGACAGGTGTTTGAGGTGTTGCGGGGGCACAAGCTGTTTGTCAAGAGGGAGAAGTGCTCATTCGCCTAGTAGGAGATCCTGTTCCTTGGCCACATAGTGGGAGGTGGCAGGATACACATGGATGAAGGCAAGATACACGCCATCCTGGAGTGGCAACCGCCAACCAAGGTAACTGAGTTGAGATCATTCCTTGGGCTGGTTAACTACTACAGGTGCTTCATCAAAGGTCACTCAGCAATAGCCACGCCATTGACTGACTTACTCAAGAAAGGGAGAGCATAAGAGTGGAGCGTAGGGTGCCAGGAAGCCTTCGACAGGTTAGAGCAGGCTATGATCGAGGAGCTAGTCTTGGCCTTGCCAGACCATGCCAAGGCGTATGAGGTGTATACGGATGCATCAGTCTTTGCCATAGGGGGCGTGTTGATGCAAGAGGGACGTCCAATCACGTTCGAGAGTAGGAAGCTAAACGAGACTGAATGCAAGTACATGGTCCAAGAGAAGGAGATGACTGCAGTGGTGCACTGCTTGTGCACTTGGTGCCATTACCTGTTGGGGTCAAGGTTCGTGGTGAGGACGGACAATGTGGCAACCAGCTACTTCCAGACGCAGAAGAAACTATCCCTCAAGCAGGCGAGATGGTAAAATTTTCTTGTGGAATTTGACTTTCAGATGGAGTACAAGCTAGGGCAGGCGAACCTAGTGGTGATGCCTTGAGCAGGAAGGCTAACCTTGCTGCCATTAGCCAACCAAAGGGGTCACTGGTGCCGCGTATCAAGGAGGGACTTGCGCATGATCCTACAGCCAAAGCTCTAATTGAGTACGCCTAGCAAGGTAAGACTAGGCAGTTTTGGATGCAGGATAGTTTGTTGTGCACCAGGGGTAGTAGACTGTTTGTGCCATAGCATGAGAAGCTCCGCAAGGAAGTTTTGTAAGAATGCCATGATTCAAGGTGGGCTGGACACCCCAGAGTGATTCGCACCTTTGCGCTGATCAAGGACTAGTACTACTGGCCGCACATGAGGGACGATGTGGAGGCCTATGTGAAGACTTGTCTTGTGTGCCAATAGGACAAGGTGGAGCTCAAGAAACCAGGCGGTCTCTTAGAGCCATTGCCAGTGCCAGAGTGACCATGGGAGAGTGTTTCTCTAGACTTTATAGTCATCTAGCCAAAGCAGAAGGGTTTGGAAGCATCATGGTAGTGGTGGACAGGTTTTCCAAGTATGGAATCTTCATTCCAGCAACCAAGGAGTGCCCAGCCAAGAAGGCAGCTCGATTGTTCCTGAAGAACATGATTAAGTACTGGGGAGTGTCGAGGACCATTGTTAGTGATTGGGACGGGCGTTTCACGGGCAGGTTCTACATTGAGTTGTTCAAGCTGTTGGGGTCAGACTTGAACTTTTCCACCAGCATGCATCTATAGACCGATGGGCAAACAGAATGAGTGAATGGACTATTGGAGGTCTACCTCAGGCACTATGTGAGTGCCACACAAAGGGATTGGCCAAAGCTGCTAGATATTGCACAGTTTTCTTACAACTTGCAAAGGAGGGAGGCAACGAACCACAGCCCATTTGAGGTTGTGACAGGGCAACAACCACTAACACCTGGTTTGATTACTGCAGGTTATACAGGGTCAAATCCAGCAGCATACAAGTTTGCCAAGGCATGGCAGAAGCAAACTGACTTGGCCAGAGTTTGTCTACACAAGGCGGCCAAGAGGTCGAAGAAGTGGGCAGACCAAAATAGGTGAGACGTGCAGTTCCAGGTTGGAGACTTGGTGTTGGTGAAGTTGCATCCCATTGTGACCACAGGGGGCTGCACAAAGGCCTAGTCCAGAGGTATGAGGGACATTTTCGAGTAGTCAAGAGGGTAGGCAAGGTTGCCTACAAGCTGGATATGCCACCCAAGCCGAAGGTACACCTGGTGTTCCATGTGAGCATGCTCAAGCCTTTCCATGAGGATAAGGGAGATCCAAGACGGGCAGAGTCAAAGCGTGCGCCATTGGGAGCAAGGGCCTCATATGAAAAGGAGGTTCACAGCATCATAGCTGATCGGGAGGTGAGACGGAAGAACTATCAGCCAAGACAAGAGTACTTGGTGTGCTGGAAAAGACTTCCAGATAGTGAGGCAAGCTGGGAACTAGTAAATGACTTATGGTAGTTTGAGGACTAGATTAGGCAGTACCATGCAGAAGACACAACAAGGGCGTTACGTAATCAGGTGGGGGAGAATGTCACACCCTGGGTGGGTGCGCCAGGCACATCAGGCACACCAGCAGGCGAGCCGGAGGTTGAAGCCCGCAGACCAGGCGTGCTGGCGGGTATCTGCACACAAAGCCTAGCAAACGAGTTCAGAACGCCTGCCCAACTTGCAGGCCAGCCCGTGAGACCAAGGCCTGGCATACAAGCTGTCCGCACCACATCCAGAAGGGCCCAAAGTGCTGGACACACAAGGGAAGCTTCTGGAAGTAGGTAGGATCAGCAGGAGCATCTTGGCAGATTTGGTTGACCCTGAAAATCAAGAGTTAGCATCCTGATTGATTGTAATCTGTATAATCCCTTGATTTTAGCCATTATTATAGGGATATTGCCATTAAGTGTAGTTGGAGCCTTAACTATAAATAAAGGGTTGTTCCACCCTCATTGGTATACCATCAAACACTTTTGTTTCAGTGAATACACAGCATATTCCAGCATTATGCCTTGTTCATCTTGTTTCTCTTTAACTTGCGTAATCAGCCCTTCCTATTGTTCTAGTGCCCGCAAGCTTGTGTTTTAGGCTGACTTTGGCATAAAGGAAGAGATTCCAAGCCTAAGGCCGCATGGATTCTAAGTCTAAGGTCAGAGCCCGTGACAGTGTCACGGACCTAAGGAAGAGTACTAAATCCCACATCGAACATAATAGGAGGGTCCCTAGGGTATAAAAGGGTTTACACCACCTCCACCTTATGAGGTGTCTTTTACAGGACAAAACCGTGAGGCCAAGGGGGCCAGAGCGGACAATACCTCACAAGGGTATGAACCATGGTGGTTAGGCTGATCTGGGATGTCGGATGAGTGCATGCCTGGGTCCCAGAGCCGCACGGGTTCGGAGCTTAAGTCTCGAACCGTGACAAGTGGTATCAGAGCCAACCCTAAACCGTTCGATCCACACCAAGCACCTTGAGAGAGGTAGGCAGGGGGGCCAGCCTCCGTGATGAGGGCATTAGGAGGTTGGGTGCAGGAGAATGTCACAGACCTAAGGAAGAGTCTTGAATCCCACATCGAACATCATAGGAGGGTCCCTAGGGTATAAAAGTGTTTACACCATTTTCGCCTTGTAAGGCGTCTTTTGTAAGACAAAATCGTAAAGCCAAGGGGGCCAGAGCGAATAATACCTCACAAGGGTATGAACCATGGTAGTTAGGCTGATTTAGGACACCGAATGAGTGCATGCCTGAGTGCCAGAGTCACGTGGGTTTGGAGCTTAAGTCTCGACCTGTGATACCAGCACATGCTCGAGCCTAGCATTTGCTGTCGTAACCTTCGGCCCGATCTAATCTTAGACTAGGAATGAACTCCGTATGCTTAGACTGGGAATAAACTCCGTATGCCTAAGTCAACCCATGAAACGAGCATCATGGCGCTCAATTGGCTAGAGGAGCAGGATATGCAAGCCGAGTATCAATCGGGTCCCCCTTTACGTGCTACTGTAACCCTCGATCCAGTCTGATCTTAGACTGGGAATGAACTCCGTATGCCTAAGCCAACCGACGAAATAAACGGGTGGGCGGGCGGGCACTACGCTGGCCAGAGAGGCAGGATGCGTAAGCCGTGGATCGATAAGGTAGTAGGTGGGTTTAGGCACATCTTCATATTTCTACCATGCCAATGCCATTTTTATGGCTTGTAAATTCATACAATGGTCCCTTAAGCCTTCATGTGAAGTTTCATGGCAACACGACTCATTTTCTATTTTTCATGATTTTTGCAACTTTTTACGATTTTGGATTTTGTAACATTTTGTCAGAAGGAGTTTTGGCCCCAAACTTTGTAGACGTGATCCTTGTATTTTTGTTGGCATGCACAAAAAAATTCAGCTAAAAACTCGAAGTGTACAAGATTTTGTGACCATTTGAAAAAAGTGTCCCCATTTCAGACACTTTAATGGCTACTGGCAGCAAACCTGTAAAATCTCAAATGGTCTTTAAGGGGATGTTAGTTCTCGAGGTTTGACGAGAGATAGGGGGCCAATATAAGGGCCAAGTACTAGCACCCATCACATATCATGAGTGCACACCCCCCTGGCACCCCCTAATCGTCGGAACCCCAATGCTGTCGGTCATGTTCTCCAGTGAAACTCCGGTGATGGCACCCCGGGCGAAGAAAAATGTGGAACCAGCACATGCCTAACCCCAGCATGTGCTACCGCAACCCTCAATCTGGTCAGATCTTAGACTGGGAATGAACTTCGTATGCTTAGATTGGGAATGAACTTCGTATGCCTAAGTCAACCCACGAAACGAGCGTACGGGCGCTCAGCCGGCTAGAGGGGCAGGATTCGTAAGCCGACGATCGGTCGGGTCCCTCTCTACGTGCTACCGATCCTGCTATCACAACCCTCTATCTGGTCTGATCTTAAACTGGGAATGAACTCCGTATCCCTAAGCCAACCAACGAAACGAGCGGGCGGGCACTACGTCGGCCAGAGAGGCGAGATGTGTAAGCCGTGGATCGATATGGTGGTAGGTGGGTTTAGGCACATCTTCATATATCTGCCATGCCAATGCCATTTTTATGGCTTGTAAATTCATACAATGGTCCCTTAGGCCTTCATGTGAAGTTTCATGGCAAGACGACTCGTTTTTTATTTTTCACGATTTTTAAAACTTTTTGAGCTTCAGGATTTTTTAAAATTTTTTCAAAAGGAGTTTTGGCCCCAAAATTGGTAGATGCGATCCTTTCATTTTTGTTGGCATGCACAAAAAAATTCAGCTAAAAACTCGAAGTGTATAAGATTTTGTGACCATTTGAAAAAAGTGTCCACATTTCAGAAACTTTAATAGCTACTGGCAGCAAACCTGTAAAATCTCAAATGGTCTTTAAGGGGTTGTGAGTTCTCAAGGTTTGATGAGGGATAGGGGGCCAACATAAGGGCCAAGCACCAATTTTATGGCTTGTAAATTCATACAATGGTCCCTTAAGCCTTCATGTGAAGTTTCATGGCAAGACGACTCGTTTTCTATTTTTCATGATTTTTGAAACTTTTTACGGTTCGAGATTTTTTAAAATTTTTTCAGAAGGTGTTTTGGCACCAAACTTGGTAGACATGATCCTTGTATTTTTGTTGGCATGCACAAAAAACTTCAGCTAAAAACTCGAAGTGGACAAGATTTTGTGACCATTTGAAAAAAATGTCCCCATTTCATACACTTTAATGGCTACTAGCAGCAAACTTGTAAAATCTCAAATGCTCTTTAAGGGGGTGTGAGTTCTCGAGGTTTGATGAGGGATAGGGGGCCAATATAAGGGCCAAGTAGCAGCACCCATCGCACATCATGTAAGCACACCCCCCCGGCCCCCCCAATCACCGGAAACCCAATGCCGTCGGTCAAGTTCTCCGGTGATGCTCCCATGATGGTGCCCCGGGTGAAGAAAAATGCCGCACCAACACATGCTCAAGCCCAGCATGTGCTGCCGCAACCCTCGGTCCAGTTCGATCTTAGACTGGGAATGAACTCCATATGCTTAGACTGGGAATGAACTCTATATGCCTAAGTTATCCCACGAAATGAGCGTGCGGACGCTTAGCCGGCCAGAGGGCCAGGATGCGCAAGCTGAGGATCGGTCGGGTCCCCCTCTGCGTGCTACCGATCCTGCTGCCGCAACCCTCATTTCGGTCTAATCTTAGACTGAGAATGAACTCTGTATGCCTAAGCCAACCAACGAAACGAGCGGGCGGGCGTTAGGTCGGCCAGAAAGGCCGGATGCGCAAGCCGTGGATCGATAGGGTGGTAGGTGCGTTTAGGCACATCTTCATATTTTTGCCATTCCAATGATATTTTTATGGCTTGTAAATTCATACAATGGTCCCTTAAGCCTTCATGTGAAGTTTCATGGCAAGACGACTCATTTTCTATTTTTCATGATTTTTGAAACTTTTTACGGTTCAGGATTTTTTAAAATTTTTTCAGAAGGAGTTTTGGCCCAAACTTGGTAGACGTGATCCTTGTATTTTTGTTGGCATGCACAAAAAAATTCAGCTAAAAACTCTAAGTGTATAAGATTTTGTGACCATTTCAAAAAAGTGTCCCCATTTCAGACACTTTAATAGCTACTGGCAGCAAACCTGTAAAATCTCAAATGGTCTTTAAGGGGGTGTGAGTTCTCAAGGTTTGATGAGGGATAGGGGGCCAACATAAGGGCCAAGTACTAGCACCCATAGTACGTCATGTGTGCACACCCCCTGGCACCCCCAATCGCCAGAACCCCAATGTCATCGATCAGGTTCTCCAGTGATGTTCCGATGATGATGCCCCGGGCGAAAAAAAATACAACAGCAGCACATGCTTGAGCCTAGCCTGTGCTGCCACAACCCTCGATCTGGTCCGATCTTAGACTTGGAATGAACTCCGTATGCTTAGGCTGGGAATGAAATCCGTATGCCTAAGTCAAGCCACGAAATGAACGTGCGGGCACTCAGTCGGCCAGAGGGGCAGGATGCACAAGCCTGGGATCTGCTGAGTCCTCCACTGCATGCTACCGATCCTACTACCGCAACTCTTAGTCTGATCTGATCTTAGACTGGGAATGGACTCTGTATGCCTAAGCCAACCGACAAAACGAGCGAAGGGGCGGGCACTAGCCGGCCAGAGAGGCGGGATGTGCAAGCCATGGATCGATGGGTGGTAGGTGGGTTTAGGCACATCTTCATATTTTTGCCATGCCAATGCCATTTTTATGGCTTGTAAATTCATACAATGGTCCCTTAAGCCTTCATCTGAAGTTTCATGCCAAGACGACTCGTTTTCTATTTTTCACGATTTTGGAAACTTTTTACGGTTCGAGATTTTTTAAAATTTTTTCAGAAAGAGTTTTGGCACCAAACTTGATAGACATGATCCTTGTATTTTTGTTGGCATGCACAAAAAACTTCAACTAAAATCTCGAAGTGGACAAGATTTTGTGACAATTTAAAAAAAGTGTCCCCATTTCATACACTTTAATGCTACTAGCAGCAAACCTGTAAAATCTTAAATGCTCTTTAAGGGGGTGTCAGTTCTCGAGGTTTGATGAGGGATAGGGGGCAAATAGAAGGGCCAAGTACCAACACCCATTGCACATTATGTGCGCACACCCCTCGGCCCCCCAATCGCCGGAACCCCAATGCCATCGGTTAGGTTCTCCGACGATGCTCCGGTGATGCTCTAGCGATGGCCCCCGGGCATAGAAAAATGCAGCACCAGCATATTCTCAAGCCCAGCATGTGCTGCCACAATCCTCGGTCCGATCCGATCTTAGACTGGGAATGAACTCCGTATGCCTAAGTCAACCCACAAAATGAGCGTGCGGGCGCTCAGCTGGCCAGAGGGGCAGGATACAGAAGTCGAGGATCGACTGTGTCCCCCTCTGCGTGCTGCCAATCCTTCTACTGTGACCCTCGATCTGATCTGATCTTAGACTGGGAATGAACTCCATTTGCCTAAGCCAACCGACGAAATGAGCGGGCGGGCGGGCGGTCACTATGTCGGCCAGAGAGGCGGGATGCGCAAGCCGTGGATCGCTAGGGTGGTAGGTGGGTTTAGGCACATCTTCAAATTCTTGCCATGCCAATGCCATTTTTATGGCTTGTGAATTCATACAATGGTCCCTTAGGCCTTCATGTGAAGTTTCATGGCAAGACGACTCGTTTTCGATTTTTCACGATTTTCAAAACTTTTTACGGTTTGGGATTTTTGAAAAATTTTTCAGAAGGCGTTTTGGCCCCAAACTTGATAGAAGTGATCCTTGAATTTTTATTGGCATGCATAAAAAAATTCAACTAAAAACTCGTAGTGTACAAGATTTTGTGACCATTTAAAAAAAATGTCCCTATTTCAGACACTTTAATGGCTACTGGCAGCAAACCTGTCAAATCTCAAATGCTCTTTAAGGGGGTGTGAGTTCTCAAGGTTTGATGAAGGATAGGGGTTGAATATAAGGGCCAAGTACCAGCACCCATCGTACATCATGTGCGCACACCCCCCGACCACCCCAATCATCGAAAACCCAATGCCCGCCGATCAAGTTCTCCGGCGATGATCCGATGATGGTGCCCCAGGCATAGAAAAATACGACACTAGCAAAGGCTCGAGCCCAGCCTGTGCTGCCACAACCCTCGGTCTGGTCCGATCTTAGATTGGGAATGAACTCCGTATGCCTAAGTCAACCCACGAAACGAGCGTGCGGGCGCTCAGCCGACCAGAGGGGCAGGATGCGTAAGCCAGGAATCGATCGAGTCCCCCTCTGTGTGCTGTCGATCTTGCTGCCACAACCCTCGGTCTGGTCCAATCTTACACTGGGAATGAACTCCGTATGCCTAAGCCAACCGACGAAACGAATGGGCGGGCAGGCACTACATCGGCCAAAGAGGCGAGATGCGCAAGCCGTGGATCGATAGGGTGGTAGGTGTGTTTAGGCACATCTTCATATTTCTGCCAGGCCAATGCCATTTTTATGGCTTGTAAATTCATACAATGGTCCCTTAAGCCTTCATGTGAAGTTTCATGGCAAGACGACTCGTTTTCGATTTTTCACGATTTTCTAAACTTTTTAGGGTTTGGGATTTTTTAAAATTTTTTCAGAAGGAGTTTTGGCCCCAAACTTGGTAGACGTGATCCTTGTATTATTGTTGGCATGTACAAAAAAATTCAGCTAAAAACTCGTAGTGTACAAGATTTTGTGACCATTTGAAAAAATTGTCCCTATTTCAAACACTTTAATGGCTACTGGCAGCAAACCTGTAAAATCTCAAATGCTTTTTAAGGGGGTGTGAGTTCTCGAGGTTTGATAAGGGATAGGCGGCGAATATAAGGGCCAAGTACCAGCACCCATCACACATCATGTGCGCACATTCCCCCCGGCCCCCCCAATCATCGAAACCCTAATGTCGCCGGTCAGGTTCTCCGACGATGATCCGATGATGGTTCCCCGAGCGTAGAAAAATTCGGCACCAGCACAGGCTCGAGCCCAGCATGTGCTGCTGTAACCCTTGGTCCAGTCTGATCTTAGACTGGGAAGGAACACCGTATGCCTAAGTCAACCCACGAAACGAGCGTGCGAGCGCTCAACCAGCCAAAGGGGCAGGATGCGCAAGCCGGGGATCAGTTGGGTCCCTCTCTGCGTGCTATCGATCTTGCTGCTGCAACCCTCAGTCTGGTCAAATCTTAGACTGGGAATCAACTTCGTATGCCTAAGCAAACCGACGAAACGAGCGGGCGGGCAGGCACTACGTCGGCCAGAGAGGCGAGATGCGCAAGCCGTCGATCGATAGGGTGGTAGGTGGGTTTAGGCACATCTTCATATTTCTGCCATGCCAATGCCATTTTTATGGCTTGTAAATTCATACAATGGTCCCTTAAGCCTTCATGTGAAGTTTCATGGCAAGAGGACTCGTTTTTTATTTTTCACGGTTTTCAAAACTTTTTAAGGTTCGGGATTTTTGAAAATTTTTTCAGAAGGAGTTTTGGCCCCAAACTTGGTGGAAGTGATCCTTGTATTTTTTTTGGCATGCACAAAAATATTCAGCTAAAACCTCATAGTGTACAAGATTTTGTGACCATTTGGAAAAAGTGTCCCCATTTCAGACACTTTAATTGCTACTGGCAGCAAACCTGTAAAATGTCGAATGCTCTTTAAGGGAGTGTGACTTCTCGAGGTTTGATGTGAGATAGGGGTCAATATAAGGGCCAAGTACCAGCACGCATCGCACATCATGTGCGCACACCCCCCGGCCCCCCCATTCATCGGAACCCCAATGCTGTCAGTCAGGTTCTCTGGTGATGCTTCGACGATGGTGCCCCGGGCGAAGAAAAATGTGGCACCAGCACATACCCAAGCCCAACATGTGCTGTCGCAACACTCGGTTCAGTCCGATGTTAGACTCGGAATGAACTTCATATGCTTAGACTGGGAATGAACTCTCTATGCCTAAGTCAACCCACGAAACAAGCGTGCGGGCGCTCAGCCGGCCAGAGGGGCAGGATGCGTAAGCCAGGAATCGACCGGGTCCCCCTCTGTGTGCTGTCGATCTCGCTACTGCAACCCTCGGTCTGGTCCAATCTTAGACTAGGAATGAACTCTGTATGCCTAAGCCAACCGACGAAACGAACGGACGGGCAGGCACTACATCGGCCAGAGAGGCGAGATGCGCAAGCCGTGGATCGATAGGGTGGTAGGTGGGTTTAGGCACATCTTCATACTTCTGCCAGGCCAATGCCATTTTTATGGCTTGTAAATTCATACAATGGTGCCTTAAGCCTTCATGTGAAGTTTCATGGCAAGACCACTCGTTTTCGGCTTTTCACGATTTCTAAACTTTTTAGGGTTTGGGATTTTTTAAAATTTTTTCAGAAGGAGTTTTGGCCCCAAACTTCGTAGACGTGATCCTTGTATTACTGTTGGCCTTTGCAAAAAAAATCAGCTAAAAACTCGTAGTGTACAAGATTTTGTGACCATTTGAAAAAATTGTCCCTATTCAAACACTTTAATGGCTACTGGCAGCAAACCTGTAAAATCTCAAATGCTCTTTAAGGGGGTGTGAGTTCTCGAGGTTTGATGAGGGATAGGCAGCGAATATAAGGGCCAAGTACCAGCACCCATCACACATCATGTGCGCACACTCCCCCCGGCCCCCCCAATCGTCGAAACCCTAATGTCGCCGGTCAGGTTCTCCGACGATGATCCGATAATGGTTCCCCGAGCGTAGAAAAATGCGGCACCAGCACAGGCTCGAGCCCAGCATGTGCTGCCGCAACCCTCGGTCCAGTTCGATCTTAGACTGGGAAGGAACACCGTATGCCTAAGTCAACCCATGAAACGAGCGTGCGGGCGCTCAACCGGCCAAAGGGGCAGGATGCACAAGCCGGGGATCAGTTGGGTCCCTCTCTGCGTGCTACCGATCTTGCTGCTACAACCCTCAGTCTGGTCCAATCTTAGACTGGGAATCAACTTCGTATGCCTAAGCCAACCGACGAAACGAGCGGGCGGGCAGGCACTACGTCGGCCAGAGAGGCGAGATGCGCAAGCCGTCGATCGATAGGGTGGTAGGTGGGTTTAGGCACATCTTCATATTTCTGCCGTGCCAATGCCATTTTTATGGCTTGTAAATTCATACAATGGTCCCTTAAGCCTTCATGTGAAGTTTCATGGCAAGATGACTCGTTTTTGATTTTTCATGGTTTTCAAAACTTTTTAAGGTTCGGGATTTTTGAAAATTTTTTCAGAAGGAGTTTTGGCCCCAAACTTGGTGGAAGTGATCCTTGTATTTTTGTTGGCATGCACAAAAAATTTCAGCTAAAACCTCGTAGTGTACAAGATTTTGTGACCATTTGGAAAAAGTGTCCCCATTTCAGACACTTTAATTGCTACTGGCAGCAAACCTGTAAAATGTCAAATGCTCTTTAAGGGAGTGTGACTTCTCGAGGTTTGATGTGAGATAGGGGGTCAATAGAAGGGCCAAGTACCAGCACGCATCGCACATCATGTGCGCACACCCCCCGACCCCCCCATTCGTCGGAACCCTAATGTTGTCGGTCAGGTTCTCTGGTGATGCTTCGGCGATGGTGCCCCGGGCGAATAAAAATGTGGTACCAGCACATGCCCAAGCCCAACATGTGCTACCGTAACCCTCGGTTCAGTCCGATGTTAGACTGGGAATGAACTTCGTATGCTTAGACTGGGAATGAACTCTCTATCCCTAAGTCAACCCACGAAACGAGCGTGTGGGCACCTAGTCGGCAAGAGGGGCTGAATGCGTAAGCCAGGGATCGATCGGGTCCCCCTCTGCGTGCTGTCGATCTAGCTACCACAACCTTGGTCTGGTCTGATCTTAGATTGGGAATGAACTCCGTATGCCTAAGCCAACCGACGAAACGAGTGGGCGGGCGGGCACTACGTTGGCCAGAGAGGCGGGATGCGCAAGCCGTGGATCGATAGGGTGGTAGGTGGGTTTAGGCACATCTTCATATTTCTGCCAGGCCAATGCCATTTTTATGGCTTGTAAATTCATACAATGGTCCCTTAAGCCTTCAGGTGAAGTTTCATGGCAAGACGACTCGTTTTCGATTTTTCACGATTTTCTAAACTTTTTAGGGTTTGGGATTTTTTAAAATTTTTTCAGAAGGAGTTTTGGCCCCAAACTTGGTAGACGTGATCCTTGTATTATTGTTGGCATGTACAAAAAAATTCAGCTAAAAACTCGTAGTGTACAAGATTTTGTGACCATTTGAAAAAATTGTCCCTGTTTCAAACACTTTAATGGCTACTGGCAGCAAACCTGTAAAATCTCAAATGCTCTTTAAGGGGGTGTGAGTTCTCGAGGTTTGATGAGGGATAGGCGGTGAATATAAGGGCCAAGTACCAGCATCCATCACACATCATGTGCGCACACTCCCCCCGGCCCCCCCAATCGTCGAAACCCTAACGTCGTCGGTCAGGTTCCCCGACGATGATCCGATGATGGTTCCCCGAGCGTAGAAAAATGTGGCACCAGCACAGGCTCGAGCCCAGCATGTGCTGCCGTAACCCTCGGTCCAGTCTGATCTTAGACTGAGAAGGAACACCGTATGCCTAAGTCAACCCACGAAACGAGCGTGCGGGCGCTCAACCGGCCAAAGGGGCAGGATGCGCAAGCCTGGGATCAGTTGGGTCCCTCTCTACGTGCCACCGATCTTGCTGCTGCAACCCTCAGTCTGGTCCAATCTTAGACTGGGAATCAACTTCATATGCCTAAGCCAACCGACGAAACGAGCGGGCGGGCAGGCACTACGTCGGCCAGAGAGGCGAGATGCGCAAGCCGTCGATCGATAGGGTGGTAGGTGGGTTTAGGCACATCTTCATATTTCTACCATGCCAATGCCATTTTTATGGCTTGTAAATTCATACAATGGTCCCTTAAGCCTTCATGTGAAGTTTCATGGCAAGACGACTCGTTTTTGATTTTTCACGATTTTCAAAACTTTTTAAGGTTCGGGATTTTTGAAAATTTTTTCACAAGGAGTTTTGGCTCCAAACTTGGTGGAAGTGATCCTTGTATTTTTGTTGGCATGCACAAAAAACTTCAGCTAAAACCTCATAGTGTACAAGATTTTGTGACCATTTGGAAAAAGTGTCCCCATTTCAGACACTTTAATTGCTACTGGCAGCAAACCTGTAAAATGTCAAATGCTCTTTAAGGGAGTGTGACTTCTCGAGGTTTGATGTGAGATAGGGGGTCAATATAAGGGCCAAGTACCAGCACGGATCCCATATCATGTGCGCACACCCCCCGGCCCCCCCATTCATCGGAACCCCAATGCTGTCGGTCAGGTTCTCTGGTGATGCTTCGGCAATGGTGCCCCGGGCGAAGAAAAATGTGGCACCAGCACATGCCCAAGCCCAACATGTGCTGCCGCAACCTTCGGTTCGGTCCGATGTTAGACTGGGAATGAACTTCATATGCTTAGACTGGGAATGAACTCTCTATGCCTAAGTCAACCCACGAAATGAGCGTGTGGGCGCCCAGCCGGCAAGAGGGGCAGAATGCATAAGCCAGGGATCGATCGGGTCCCCCTCTGCGTGCTATCAATCTAGCTGCCACAACCCTTGGTCTGGTCTGATCTTAGATTGGGAATGAACTCCGTATGCCTAAGCCAACCGACGAAACGAACGGGCGGGCGGGCACTACGTAGGCCAGAGAGGCGGGATGCGCAAGCCGTGGATCGATAGGGTGGTAGGTGGGTTTAGGCACATCTTCATATTTCTGCCATGCCAATGCCTTTTTTATGGCTTGTAAATTCATACAATGGTCCCTTAGGCCTTCATGTGAAGTTTCATGGCAAGATGACCCGTTTTTTATTTTTCACGATTTTCAAAACTTTTTACGGTTTGGGATTTTTTAAAATTTTTTCAAAAGGCTTTTTGGCCCCAAACTTGGTAGACGTGATGCTTGTATTTTTGTTGGCATGCACACAAAAATTCAGCTAAAAAATCGTAGTGTACAAGATTTTGTGACCATTTGAAAAAAGTGTCCCTATTTCAGACACTTTAATGGCTACTGGCAGCAAACCTGTAAAATCTCAAATGCTCTTTAAGGGGGTGTGAGTTCTCGAGGTTTCATGAGGGATAGAGGGTGAATATAAGGGCCAAGTACCAGCACCTATCGCACATCTTGTGTGCACACTCCCCCCGGCCCCCCCAATCGTCAGAACGTCAATGCCGCCGGTCAGGTTCTCTGACGATGATCCGGTGATGGTGCCCCGGGTGCAAAAAACTGCAACACTAGCACGGGCCTGAGCCCAGCATGTGCTGCCACAACCCTCGGTTCGGTCCGATCTTAGACTGGGAATGAACTCCGTACGCCTAAGTCAACCCACGAAACGAGCGTACGGGCGCTCTGCCGGCCAGAGGGGCAGGATGTGCAAGCCGAGGATCGACCGGGTCCCCCTCTGCTACTGTCAATCTTGCTGCCGCAACCCTTGGTCTGGTCTGATCTTAGACTAGGAATGAACTCCGTATACCTAAGCCAACTAACAAAACGAGCGGGCGACCGGGCAGGCACTACGTCGGCCAGAAAGGCGGGATGCGCAAGCCGTGGATCGATAGGGTGGTAGGTGGGTTTAGGCACATCTTCATATTTCTACCATGCCAATGCCATTTTTATGGCTTGTAAATTCATACAATAGTCCTTTAAGCCTTCATGTGAAGTTTCATGGCAAGACAACTTGTTTTCTATTTTTCACGATTTTTAAAACTTTTTACGGTTCGAGATTTTTTAAAATTTTTTCAGAAGGATTTTTGGCCCCAAACTTGGTATACGTGATCCTTGTATTTTTGTTGGTATGCACAAAACAATTCAGCTAAAAACTCGTAGTGTACAAGATTTTGTGACCATTTGAAAAAAGTGTCCCTATTTTGAACACTTTAATTGCTACTGGCAGCAAACATGTAAAATCTCAAATGCTCTTTAAAGGGGTGTGACTTCTCGAGGTTTGATAAGGGATAGGGGGTGAATATAAGGGCCAAGTACCAGCACCCATCGCACATCATGTGCGCACACCACCCCGGCCCCCCCAATCGCCGAAACCCGAATACCGTCGTCAGGTTCTCCGATGATGATCCGGTGATGGTGCCCCAGGTGTAGAAAAATACGGCACCAGCACAGGCTTGAGCCCAGCATGTGCTGCCGCAACCCTCGGTCCAATCCGATCTTAGACTAAGAATGAACTCCAGATGCCTAAGTCAACTCACGAAACGAGCGTGCGAGTGCTCAACTGACCAGAGGGGCAGGATGCGTAAGTCGGGGATCAACCGGGTCCCCCTCTGCGTGCTGCTGATCTTGCTGCTGCAACCCTTAGTCTGGTCCAATCTTAGACTGGGAATGAACTCCGTATGCCTAAGCCAACCGACGAAACAAGCGGGCAGGCAGGCACTACGCCGGCCAGAGAGACGGGATGCACAAGGCATGGATCGATAGGGTGGTAGGTGGGTTTAGGCACATCTTTATATTTCTGCCATGCCAATGCCATTTTTATGGCTTTAAAATTCATACAATGGTCCCTTAGGCCTTCATGTGAAGTTTCATGGCAAGACAACTCGTTTTTGATTTTTCATGATTTTTAAAACTTTTTACGGTTCGGGATTTTTTAAAATTTTTTCAGAAGGATTTTTGGCCCCAAACTTGGTAGAAGTGATCTTTGTATTTTTTTTGGCATGCACGAAAAAATTCAGCTAAAAACTCGTAGTGTACAACATTTTGTGACCATTTGAAAAAAGTGTGCCCATTTCAGACACTTTAATGGCTATTGGCAGCAAACCTATAAAATCTCAAATGCTCTTTAAGGGAGTGTGACTTCTCGAGGTTTGATGTCGGATAGGGGGTTAATATAAGGGCCAAGTACCCACACCCATCGCACATCATGTGCGCACACCCCCCGGCCCCCCCAATCGTCGAAACCCCAATGCCGTCAGTCAGGTTCTTCGATGATGCTCCAGCGATGGTGCCCCGAGCGAAGAAAAATGCGGCACCAACACATGCTCGAGCCCAACATGTGCTGTCGCAACCCTCAGTTTGGTCCGATCCTAGATTGGGAATGAACTTCGTATGCTTAGATTGTGAATGAACTCCGTATGCCTAAGTCAACCCACGAAACGAGCGTGTGGGCGCTCAGTCGGCAAGAGGGGCAGGATGCGTAAGCCAAGGATCGATCGGGTCCCCCTCTGCATGCTGTCGATCCTACTATCGCAACCCTTGGTCCGGTCTGATCTTAGATTGGGAATGAACTCTGTATGCTTAAGCCAACCGATGAAACGAGTGGGCGGGTGGGCGGGCACTACGCCGGCCAAAGAGACGGGATGCGCAAGCCGTGGATCGATAGGGTGGTAAGTGGGTTTAGGTACATCTTCATATTTCAGCCATGCGAATGCCATTTTTATGGCTTGTAAATTCATACAATGGTCCCTTAAGCCTTCATGTGAAGTTTCATGGCAAGACGACTCGTTTTCGATTTTTCACGATTTACAAAACTTTTTACCGTTCAAGATGTTTTAAAATTTTTTCAGCAGGATTTTCGGCCCCAAACTTGGTAGATGTGATCCTTGTATTTTTGTTGGCATGCACAAAACAATTCAGCTAAAAACTCATAGTGTACAAGATTTCGTGACCATTTGAAAAAAATGTCCCTATTTCAGACACTTTAATGGCTATTGGCAGCAAACCTGTAAAATCTCAAATGCTCTTTAAAGGGGTGTGAGTTCCCGAGGTTTGATGAGGGATGGGGGGCGAATGTAAGGGCCAAGTACAGCACCCATTGCACATCATGTGCGCACACCCCCCGGCCCCCCCAATCGTCGAAACCCTAATGCCGTCGGTCAAGTTCTCCGGTGATGGTACCCCGGGCGTAGAAAAATACGGCACCAGCACAGGCCCGAGCCTAGCATGTGCTACTGTAACCCTTGGTCTGGTCCGATCTTAGATTGGGAATGAACTCCGTATGCCTAAGTCAACCGACGAAATGAGCATGCGGGTGCTCAGCCGACCAGAGGGGCAGGATGCGCAAGCCGGGGATCAGTCGGGTCCCCCTCTGCATGCTACCGATCTTGCTACCGCAACCCTCGGTCTCATTTGATCTTAGACTGGGAATGAACTCCGTATGCCTAAGCCAACCGATGAAACGAGCGGGAGGGCGGGCACTACGCCGGCCAGAGAGGCGGGATGCGCAAGCCGTGGATTGATAGGGTGGTAGGTGGGTTTGGGCACATCTTCATATTTCTGCCATGCCAATGCCATTTTTATACCTTGTAAATTCATACAATGGTCCCTTAAGCCTTCATGTGAAGTTTCATGGCAAGATGACTCGTTTTCTATTTTTCACGATTTTCGAAACTTTTTGCGGTTCGGGATTTTTCAAAAATTTTTCAGATGGAGTTTTGCCCCCAAAGTTGGTAGACGTGATCCATGTAATTTTGTTGGCTTGCACAAAAAAATGCAACAAAAAACTGAAAGTGTACAAGATTTTGTGACCATTTGAAAAAAGTGTCCCCATTTAGACACTTTAATGGCTACTGGCAGCAAACCTATAAAATCTCAAATACTCTTTAAGGGGGTGTGAGTTCTTGAGGTTTGATGAGGGATAGGGGGCCAAAATAAGGGCCAAGTACCAGCACCCATCGCACATCATGTGCACACACCCCCTGGCCCCTCCAATCGTCGGAACCCCAATGACGCTGGTCAAGTTCTCCGGCGATGCTCCAGCGATGGTGCCCCGGGCGAAGAAAAATGTGGCACCAGCACATGCCCGAGCCCAGCAAGTGCTACTGCAACCTTCGGTCCAGTTAGATCTTAGACTGAGAATGAACTCCGTGCACTTAGACTGGGAATGAACTCCGTCTGTCTAAGTCAACCCACGAAACGAGCGTGCGGGCGCTCAGTCGGCCAGAGGGGAGGATGAGCAAGCCGGAGATCGGGTGGGTCCCCCTCTGCGTGCTGCCGATCCTACTACCGCAACCCTCAGTCTAGTATGATCTTAGACTAGGAATGAACTCCATATGCCTAAGCCAACCGACGAAACGAGCGGGCGGGCGGGCACTACGTCGGCCAGAGAGACAGGATGCACAAGCCGTGGATCAATAGGGTGGTAGGTTGGTTTAGGCACATCTTCATATTTCTGCCATGCCAATGCCATTTTTATGGCTTGTAAATTCATACAATGGTCCCTTAAGCCTTCATGTGAAGTTTCATGGCAAGATGACTCGTTTTCTATTTTTCACGACTTCCAAAACTTTTACGGTTTGGGATTTTTTTAAATTTTTTCAGAAGGATTTTTCACCCCAAACTTGGTAGACATGATCCTTTTATTTTTGTTGGCTTGCACAAAAAAAATTCAGCAAAAAACTTGACGTGTTCAAGATTTTGTGACCATTTGAAAAAAGTGTCCCCATTTCAGACACTTTAATGGCTACTGGCAGCAAACCTGTAAAATCTCAAATGCTCTTTAAGGGGGTGTGAGTTCTTGAGGTTTGATGAGGGATAGGGGGCCAATATAAGGGCCAAATACCAACACCCATCACACATCATGTGCGCACACCCCCTGGCCCCCCCTAATCGACGTAACCCCAATGCCGCAGGTCAGGTTCTCCGGTATTACTCCGGCGATGGTGCCCCGGGCGAAGAAAAATACGGCACCAGCACATGCCCTAGCCCAGCATGTGCTGCCACAATCCTCGGTCCGATTCCATCTTAGACTGGGAATGAACTCCATATGCTTAGACTGGGAATGAACTCCGTATGCCTAAGTCAACCCACAATACGAGCGTGCAGGCGCTTAGCCGACCAAAGGGGTAGGATGCGCAACCCGGGGATCAGCCCGGTCCCCCTCTGCGTGCTGTTAATCTTGCTACCATGACTCTCGATTCGATCTGATCTTAGACTGGGAATGAACTCCGTTTGCCTAAGCCAACCGACGAAACGAGTGAGCGGGCGGGCAGGCACTACACCGACCATTTGAAAAAAGTGTCCCCATTTCAGATACTTTAATGGCTACTGGTAGCAAACCTGTAAAATCTCAAATGCTCTTTAAGGGGGTGTGAGTTCTCGGGGTTTGATGAGGTATAGGGGGCCAATATAAGGTCCAAGTACCAGCACCCATCGCACATCATGTGCGCATGTCACGGGCTCCGACCTTAGACTCAGAATCCGTGCGGCCTTTGGCTTGGAATCTCCTCCTTTATGCCTAAGTTAGCCTAAAACACAAGTGTGCGGGCACTAGAACAATGGGAAGGGCTGATTACGCAAGTTAAAGAGAAATAGGATGAACAAGGCAGAATGCTAGAATATGCTGTGTATTCATTGAAACGGAAGTGTTTGATGGTGTACAAATGAGGGTGGAGCAGCCCTCTATTTATAGTTGAGGCTCTAGCTACATTTAATGGCAATATCCCTAGAATAAAGGCTAAAATCAAGGGATTATACAGAGTACAATCAATCAGGATGCTAACTCCTGATTTTTAGGGTCAACCAAATCTGCCAAGATGCTCTTGTTGATCCTGCCTGCTTCCAGAAGCTTCCCTTGCGTGTCTAGCACCTTGAGCCCTTCTGGATGTGGTGCGGGCAGCTTGTATGCTAGGCCTTGGTGTCACGGGCTGGCCTGCAAGTTGGGCGGGCGTTCTGAACTCGTTTGCTAGGCTTTGCGTGCAAATACCCGCCAGCACGCCTAGTCTACGGGTCTCAACCTCTGGCTCGCCTGCTGGTGCGCCTAATGTGCCGGCGCGCCCACCCAGGGTGTGACATTCTCCCCCACCTGATTACGTAATGCCCTCGTTACGTCTTCTGCATGGTACTGCCTGATCTGGTCCCCGAACTGCCATAAGTCATCTGCTGGTTCCCAGCTCGCCATACTATCTGAAAGTCCCTTGAAGCGTACCAAGTACTCTTGTCTTGGCTGATAGTTTTTTCGTCTCACCTCCCGGTCAGCTATGATGCTGTAAACCTCCTTCTCATATGAGGCCCTTGCTCCCAATGATGAACGCTTTGACTCTGCCTGTCCTGGATCTCCTTCATCCTCATAGAACGGCTTAAGCATGCTCACATGGAACACCGGGTGTACCTTCAGCTTAGGTGGCATATCCAGCTTGTAGGCAACCTTGCCTACCCTCTTGACTACTCGAAAAGGTCCCTCATACCTCCAGACTAGGCCTTTGTGTAGCCCCTTGTGGCGTACAATGGGATGCAGCTTCACCAACACCAAGTCTCTAACCTGGAACTGCACGTCCCACCTATTCTGGTCTGCCCACTTCTTCGACCTCTTGGCCACCTGAAACGCCCGTCTCGATCACTAACAATGGTCCTCGGCACTCCCCAGTACTTAACCATGTTCTTCAGGAACAATCAAGCTGCCTCTTCGGCTGGGCACTCCTTGGTTACTGGAATGAAGATTCCATACTTGGAAAACCTGTCCACCACTACCATGATGCTTCCAAACCCTTCTGCTTTGGGTAGACCGACTATAAAGTCCAGAGAAACACTCTCCCATGGTCGCTTTGACATTGGCAATGGCTCCAAGAGACCGCTTGATTTCTTAAGCCCCACCTTGTCCTATTGGCACACAAGACAAGTCTTCACATAGGCCTCCACATCATCCCTTATGTGCGGCCAGTAGTATCGATCCTCGATCAACGCCAAGGTGCGGCTCACTTCAGGGTGTCCAGCCCACCTTGAATCATGGCATTCTTGCAAAACTTCCTTGTGAAGCTTCTCGTGCTACGGCACAAACAATCTACTACCCCTGGTGTACAACAAACCATCCTGCATCCAAAACCACCTCGTCTTACCTTACTGGATATACTCCATCAGAGCTTTTGCTGTAATATCATGCATAAGTCCCTCCTTGATGCGCGGCACCAGTGACCCCTCTGGTTGGCAAATGGCAGCAAGGTTAGCTTTCTTGCTTAGGGCGTTTACCACTAGGTTCGCCTGCCCCGGCCTGTACTCCATCTGAAAGTCAAATTCCGTAAGAAAATCTTGCCATCTCGCCTGCTTGGGGGATAGCTTCTTCTGCGTTTGGAAGTAGCTGGTTGCCACATTATCCGTCCTCACCACAAACTTTAACCCCAACAGGTAATGGCACCAAGTGGGCAAGCAGTGCACCACTGTAGTCATCTCATTCTCTTGGATCATGTACTTACGTTCAGTCTCGTTCAGCTTTCTGCTCTCGAACGCGATTGGACGTCCCTCTTACATCAACATACCCCTTATGGCAAAGTCTGATGCATTCGTATGCACCTTATACGGCTTGGCATGGTCTGGTAAGGCCAAGACTGACTCCTCAGTCACAGCCCACTTCAACCTATCAAAAGCTTCCTGGCACCTTGCACTCCACTCCCATGCTCTCCCTTTCTTGAGTAAGTCAGTCAATTGCGTGGCTATTGCTGAGTGACATTTGATGAAGCACCTGTAGTAGTTAACCAGCCCAAGGAACAATCTCAACTCAGTGACCTTGGCTGGCGATTGCCACTCCAGGATGGCATGTATCTTGCCTTCATCCATGCGTATCCTGCCACTTCCCATTATGTGGCCAAGGAACGAGATCTCTTACTGGGTGAATGAGCACTTCTTCCTCTTAACAAATAGCTTGTGCACCTGCAACACCTCGAACACCTATCTCAAGTGGTCTACATGCTCTCCTAAAGTCTGGCTGTAGATCACAATGTCATCCAAATAAACCATAACAAACCGATCAAGGAATGACTGAAGTACTTTGTTCATAAGGGTGCAGAATGTTGCTGGGGCATTCGTGAGTCTGAAAGGCATCACCAAGAACTCATACGAACCATACCGAGTGACACATGCTGTCTTTGGCTCATCTCCCTTCGTGATCCTGACTTAATAGTAGCCCGACCTCAAATCTAGCTTGGTGAACCACCTTGCACTCCTAGGTTGGTTGAACAAGTCCGCAATGAGTGGGATGGGGTACTTGTTCTTGATGGTTAGCTTGTTCAAAGCCTAGTAGTCTATGCACAGCCACAACGACCCATCATGCTTGCACTAGAATAGAACCGGTGCACCATAGGGTGCCTTCGATGGCCTGATGAAGCCAGCATCAACTAACTCTTTGAGCTACTTCCTCAACTCCTCCAACTCTAGTGGAGACATTCGGTAAGGGGCTCTGGTTGGTGGCTTGGCCTAGGACACCAGCTTGATCTTGTGGTCCACCTCTCTCTTAGGTGGTAGCTTGCTAGGTAGCTTTGCAGGCATCACATCACTAAAGGTCTTCAGCACCTTTAGCACCTCCAAGGGTGACTCGGTCTCCTTCTCCCTTGGCTCATCATATTTCAAGGTTACCAAGAAGGTGTCTTCTTGTCTGCTTACTGCCTTGGCAAATTGGATGGCTGACCCCACTCGCGACCCAACTCCAGACCCTATCCTCAATGGCACTAGGCATTGGCACCGTACATCTAAGATGCAAACACAATCGATAAAAGGTACAAGGAGGGCGTTAATCAGAACAAGGAAATCCAACCCAATCATAAACTCATAGTCATCAAGGGGTATTACCTCTATGGTCTCCTTGCCTTTCCAGTCTCCAAGCTGCAACTCCACTCTTCATGCTACTCCAATGGCTAGAACTTCCTTGGAGTTCACCGTTTTAATGGTACCAGTCCTTTTTTGCACCTTCAGTCTAAGCTTTCGGGCTCCATCACCTCAAATAAAAAGATGTGAGGCACCGATGTCCACTAGTGTGTTCACCTTCTGACCCACAACCATCAGATCTGTAAACATCAAGCCCTTTGGCTTGCGGCTCCCCTTACTCTAGATGGCGTTGAGCACTAACGACCCAAGCTTTACTACCCCTGACTTTGGCTCTTCATCAGACTCTTTGTCTATAGCAGCCAACTTGCCCTTCTGCGGGTAATTGCGCGCTATGTGGCTCCCTCCACATAGGTAGCATGCTAGTGGCTCTCGATCCCTTTTTGCTTTCCACTTACCCACTGGTGGCTTCCTCTCGCCATCCTTGGTTGAACGATCTCGATCCCCATCCTTGGACTCTCGATCACGGTCCTTCCCCTTGGACTGCTTCTTTCAGTCCCTATCGTTCCTGCCCTTACCCTTGGGCTTGAAAGACTCGAACTTGTTCAGAGGCTTGAACTCTATCAAGGCCTCGACAGTAGTCATGGCTTTAGCCAAGTCATGAACTCCCCTCTTTTGTAGCTCATGCTTCACCCACGGTTTTAGCCCATCCATGAAAGCAAATAAGGTATCCTTCTCGCCAAGATCTGAGATCTATAGCATCAGTTCAGAGAATTTCTGGACATATTCCCTTATGTCCCCTTGTTGGCTAAGCCAGCGTAACTTTGCCCGCACCTCATCATTGGTATACTCTGGGTAAAATTGCTCTCTGAACTCTTTTTAGAACTCTGCCCAGGTTCCAATCTTGGTGCTCCCACGCCTAACATCATCACACCTGCGCCTCCACCACAATAAGGCTACATCAGTGAGATACATAGTAGCGGTGCTTACCTCTATCGCTTTATCTTGCATGCCCATGGCCTAAAAGTACTGCTCCATACCCCAAAGGTAGTTGTCTACTTCCTTAGCCACCTTAGTCCCCTTGAACTCCTTAGGCTTGGGGACATCCAATTTGGATTTGGACACTCCAGCAAACATGCCATTCCCAATGGCAGTCTTGCAAGCAATGAGCTCACTGGCAAGCTCTTCCATCCACTGGTGCATGGCCTCCATGCCATCGTGCAAGGTCAGCACTTCAGCCTCTAAGGTCTGATTCTTTTGGGTGAACACGTCTAAGCCTTTATTAAGAGCAGCTTGTAGCTCACTTTGGATCTCCTCCCCCATGGAGTCTAGCGATGCAATGTGAGTCTCTACCTCCTCAAGCTTCTCCCCCATGTCGTCCATGGTGACCTCCACCTTGGCTAGCCTACCGTCCATGGTAGACCAGATATCTCTAGAACTGGCTTTCCTCCCTCTTCTACACCCATGCTCCTGGGCCTCTGGTTGTTGGTTAGCAGCGTCACTTTGGGATGCCATCTCCACAATCACGATCTAACCTGCACAACACAAACACGTAGAATCAAACTTGCTCTGATACCAACGGTCACGGGCTCTGACCTTAGACTCAGAATTCGTGCGGCTTTAGGATTGGAATCTCCTCTTTTATGCCTAAGATAGCCTAAAACACAAGCATGCAGGCACTAGAACAATGGGAAGGGCTGATTACGCAAGTTAAAGAAAAACATGATGAACAAGGCAGAATGCTAGAATATGCTGTGTATTCACTGAAACAGAAGTGTTTGATGGTGTACAAATAAGGGCGGAGCAGCCCTCTATTTATAGTTGAGGCTCCAGCTACACTTAATGGTAATATCCCTAGAATAAAGGCTAAAATCAAGGGATTATACAGATTACAATAAATCAGGATGCTAACTCCTGATTTTTATGGTCAACCAAATCTGCCAGGATGCTCCTGCTGATCCTGCCTGCTTCCAAAAGCTTCTTTTGCGTGTCCAGCAACTTGGGCCCTTCTGGATGTGGTGCGGGCAGCTTGTATGCCAGGCCTTGGTCTCACGGGCTAGCCTACAAGTTGGGCGGGCGATTTGAACTCATTTGCTAGGCTTTGCGTGTAGATACCCATTAGCAAGCCTAGTCTGTAGGCTTCAACCTCTGGCTCACCTACTGGTGCACCTAATGTGCCTGCCACACCCATCCAGGGTGTGACACGTACACCCCCAACCCCCCAACCGCCAGAAACCCAATGTGGCCGGTCAGGTTCTCCGGTAATGCTTCGACGATGGTGCCCCGGGCGAAGAAAAATACGGCACAGCACATGCCTGAACCTAGCATGTGCTGTTGCAACCCTCGGTCCAATCTGATCTTAGATTAGGAATGAACTCCGTATGCTAAGTCAACCCACGAAATGAGCGTGCGGGCGTTCAGTCGGCCAGAGAGGTAGGATGCGCAAGCCGAGGATTAATCGAGTCCCCCTTTGCATGCTGTAGATCCTGTTACTAGAACCTTCGGTCCGGTCTGATCTTAGACTGGGAATGAACTTCGTATGCCTAAGCCAACCGAAGAAACGAAAGGGCGGGTGGGTACTACGCCAGCCAGCGAGACGGGATGCGTAAGCCATGGATCGATTGGGTGGTAAGTGGGTTTAGGTACATATTCATATTTTTGTCATGCCAATGCCATTTTTATGGCTTGTAAATTCATACAGTGGTCCCTTAAGCCTTCATGTGAAGTTTCATGGCAAGACGACTCATTTTTTATTTTTCATGATTTTTGAAACTTTTTACGGTTTTGGATTTTTTAAAATCTTTTCAGAAAGAGTTTTGGCCCCAAACTTGGTAGACGTGATCCTTGTATTTTTTTTGGCATGCATAAAAAAATTCAGCCAAAAACTCGAAGTGTACAAGATTTTGTGATCATTTGAAAAAAGTGCCCCCATTTTAGACACTTTAATGGCAACTGGCAGCAAACCTGTAAAATCTCAAATGCTCTTTAATGGGGTGTGAGTTCTCAAGGTTTGATGAGGGATAGGGGGCCAATATAAGAGCCAAGTACCAGCACCCATCGCACATCATGTGTGCACACCCCCTCAGCCCCCCTAATCGTTGGAACCCCAATGCCGCCGGTCAAGTTCTCCGACGATGCTCCGGTGATGGTGCCCCGGGCGAAGAAAAATACGACACCAGCACATGCTTGAGCCCAGCATGTGTTGTTGCAACCCTCGGTCTGATCCAATCTTACACTGGGAAAGAACTCCGTATGCCTAAGTTAACCCACAAAATGAGCGTGCGGGCACTCAGTCAACCAGAGGGGCAGGATGAGCAAGCCGGGGATCGATCGGGTCCCCCTTTGCATGCTGCCGATCCTGCTATTGCAACCCTTGGTCTAGTCCAATCTTAGTCTAGGAATGAACTCCGCATGCCTAAGCCAACCGACGAAACGGGGGAGCGGGCTGGCGCTACGCCAACCAGAGAGACGGGATACGAAAGCCGTGGATCGATAGGGTGGTAGGTGGGTTTAGGTACATCTTCATATTTCTGCCATGCCAATGCCATTTTTATGGCTTGCAAATTCATACAATGGTCCCTTAAGCCTTCATGTGAAGTTTCATGGCAAGATGACTCGTTTTCTATTTTTAATGATTTTTGAAACTTTTTACGGTTCAGGATTTTTTAAACTTTTTTCAGAAGGTTTTTTGGCCCCAAACTTGGTAGATATGATCCTTCTATTTTGTTGGCATGCACAAAAAAATTCAGCTAAAAACTAGAAGTGTACAAGATTTTGTTACCATTTGAAAAAAGTGTCTTCATTTCAGACACTTTAATGGCTATTGGTAGCAAGCCTATAAAATCTCAAATGCTCTTTAAGAGGGTGTGAGTTTTCGAGGTTTGATGAGGGATAGCGGGCCAATATAAGGGCCAAGTACCAGCACCCATCGCACATCATGTGCGCACACCCCCCGACCCCCCTAATCGTCAGAACCCCAATGCCATCGGTCAGGTTCCCCGACGATGCTCTGGTGATGGTGCCCCGGGTGAAGAAAAATGTGGCACCAGCACATGCCCGAGCCCAGCATGTGCTACCACAACCCTCGGTCCAATCCGATCTTAGACTGGGAATGAACTCTGTATGCTTAGACTGGGAATGAACTCCGCATGCTTAGACAGGGAATGAACTTCGTATGCCTAAGTCAACCCATGAAACGAGCGTGAGGGCGCTCAGCCGACCAGAGGGGTAGGATGCGCAAGCCGAGGATCGGTCGGGTCCCCCTCTGCATGCTGCCGATCTTGCTACCGTAACCCTCGGTCTGGTCTGATCTTAGACTGGGAATGAACTTCGTATGCCTAAGCCAACCGATGAAATGAGCGGACGGGCGGGCACTACGTCTGCTAGAGAGGTGGGATGCGCAAGCTGTGGATCGATAGGGTGGTAGGTGGGTTTAGGCACATCTTCATATTTCTGCCATGCCAATGCCATTTTTATGGCTTGTAAATTCATACAATGGTCCCTTAAGCCTTCATGTGAAGTTTAATGGCAAGACGACTCGTTTTCTATTTTTCATGATTTTTAAAACTTTTTACGATTTGGGATTTTTTAAAATTTTTAAGGAGTTTTTGCCCCAAACTTGGTAGACGTGATCCTTGTATTTTTATTGGCATGCACAAAAAATTTCAGCTAAAAACTCGAAGTGTACAAGATTTTGTGACCATTTGAAAAAAGTGTCTCCATTTCAAACACTTTAATGGCTACTGGTAGCAAGCCTGTAAAATCTCAAATGGTCTTTAAGGGGTTGTGAGTTCTCGAGGTTTGATGAGGGATAGGGGGCCAATATAAGGGCCAAGTACCAGCACCCATCGCACATCATGTGCGCAAAACCCCCCGGCCCCCCGAATCATCAGAACCCAATGCCGCCGATCAAGTTCTCCGATGATTGCTCTAGCGATGGTGCCCTGGGCGAAGAAAAATGCGGCACCAGCACATGCCCAAGCGCAGCACTTGCGGCCGCAACTCTCGGTCTGATCTAATCTTAGACTGGGAACGAACTCCGTATGCCTAAATCAACCAACGAAACGAGTTTGTGGGCACTCAACCGACTAGAGGGGCAGGATGCGTAAGCCAAGGATCGGTCGGGTGCCCTTCTACGTGGTGCCAATCCTACTTTCGTAACCCTCGGTCAGATCTGATCTTAGACTGGGAATGAACTCTGTATGCCTAAGTCAACCCACGCGTTCAGTCAGCCAGAGGGGCAGGATGCGCAAGCCAGGGAACGGTCGGGTCCCCCTCTGCGTGCTACCGATCCTACTGTCGCAACCCTCGATCCGGTTCGATCTTAGATTGGGAATGAACTCGTATGCTTAGACTGGGAATGAACTCCGTATGCCTAAGTCAACCTACGAAACGAATGTGCAGGCGATCAACCGACCAGAGGGACAGGATGCGTAAGTCGGGGATCGATTGGGTCCCCCTCTACGTGCTACCGATCCTATTGCCGCAACCCTTGGTCTAGTCTGATCTTACACTGGGAATGAACTCCGTATGCCTAAGCCAACCGACGAAACGAGCAGGCGGGCAGGCACTACGTCGGCCAGAGAGGTGGGATGCGCAAGCTGTTGATCGATAGGGTGGTAGGTGGGTTTAGGCACATCTTCATATTTCTGCCATGCCAATGCCATTTTTATGGCTTGTAAATTCATACAATGGTCCCTTAAGCCTTCATGTGAAGTTTCATGGCAAGACGACTCATTTTCTATCTTTCACAATTTTCCAAACTTTTTACGGTTTGGGATTTTTTTTAAATTTTTTTAGGAGTTTTGGCGCCAAACTTGGTAGACGTGATCCTTGCATTTTTTTTTTTGGCATGCACAAAAAAATTCAGCTAAAAACTTGAAGTGTACAAGATTTTGTGACCAGTTGAAAAAAGTGACCCCATTTCAAACACTTTAATGGCTACTGGCAGCAAACTTATAAAATCTCAAATGCTCTTTAAGGGGGTGTGAGTTCTCGAGGTTTAATGAGGGATAGGGGGCCAATATAAGGGCCAAGTACCAGCACCCATCGTACGTACATCATGTGCGCACACCCCCCCGGCCCCCCAATCGTCGAAACCCCAATGCCGCCGGTAAGGTTCTCCAGTGATGCTCCGATGATGGTGCCCCGGGTGAAAAAAAATATGGCACCAGCACATGCTCGAGCCCAGCATGTCCTGCCGCAACCTTCAGTCTGATCCGATCTTAGACTGGGAATGAACTTTGAATGCTTAGACTGGGAATGAACTTCGTATGCTTAGACTGGGAATGAATTCTGTATGCCTAAGTCAACCCACGAAACGAGCGTGCAGGTGCTTAGCTGGCCAGATGGGTAGGATGCCTAGGCTGGGGATTGGTCGGGTCCCCCTCTACGTGCTACTGATCCTGCTTCCGTAACCCTCAGTCCGATCTGATCTTAGACTTGGATTTGAACTCCGTATGCCTATTTCAACTGACGAAACGAGCGAGGGGGCGAGAACTACGCCGGCCAGAGAGGCGGGATGCGCAAGCCGTGGATCGATAGGGTGGTAGGTGGGTTTAGGCACATCTTCATAGTTTTGCCATGCCAATGCCATTTTTATGGGTTGTAAATTCATACAATGGTCCCTTAAGCCTTCATGTGAAGTTTCATGGCAAGATGACTCGTTTTTTATTTTTCACGATTTTTGAAACTTTTTGCATTTAGGATTTTTTAAAAATTTTTTCAGAAGGATTTTTGGTCCCAAACTTGGTAGACGTGATCCTTGTATTTTTGTTGGCATGCACAAAACAATTCAGCTAAAAACTCAATGTGTACAAGATTTTGTGACCATTTGAAAAAAGTGTCTCCATTTCAGACACTTTAATGGCTATTGGCAGCAAACCTATAAAATCTCAAATGCTCTCTAAGGGGGTGTGAGTTCTCAAGGTCTGATGAGGGATAGGGGGCCAATATAAGGGCCAACTACCAGCACCCATCGCACACCATGTGCACACACCCCCTCGGCCTCCTAATCGCCGGAACCCCAGTGCCGCCGGTCAAGTTCTCCGATGATGCTCTGGCGATGGTGCCCCGGGCGAAGAAAAATGCGACACCAGCACATGCCCGAGCCCAGGCGCCCAGCATGTGCTACCGCAACCCTCGATTTGATCCGATCTTAGATTAGGAATGAAATCCGTATGCTTAGACTGGATTGAACTCCGTATGCCTAAGTCAACCCACGAAACGAACGTGCGGGCGCTCATCTGGCCAGAGGGGTAGGATGCGCAAGCCAGGGATCGATCGGGTCACCCTCTGCGTATTGTAGATCTTGCTGCCACAAGCCTCGGTCTGGTCTGATGTTAGACTGGGAATTAACTCCGTATGCCTAAGCCAACCTACAAAACGAGCATGCGACTGGGCACTACGCCGGCTAGAGAGGCGGTATGCGCAAGTCGTGGATCGATAGGGTGGTAGAAGGGTTTAAGCACATCTTCATATTTCTACCATCCCAATGCCATTTTTATGGCTTGTAAATTCATACAAGGGTCCCTTAAGCCTTCATGTGAAGTTTCATGCAAGATGACTCGTTTTCTATTTTTCATGATTTTTGAAACTTTTTGTGGTTTGGGATTTTTTTAAATTTTGTTAGAAAGAGTATTTGCCCCAAACTTGGTAGACGTGATCCTTGTATTTTTGTTGGCAAGCACAAAAAGCTTTAACAAAAAACTCGAAGTGTACAAGATTTTGTGACCATTTGAAAAAAGTGTCCCCATTTCAGACACTTTAATTGCTATTGGCAGCAAACCTGTAAAATCTCAAATGGTCTTTAAGGGGGTGTGAGTTCTCGAGGTTTGATGAGGGATATGGGGCCAATATAAGGGCCAAGTACCAGCACCCACGCACATCATGTGCGCACACCCCCCGGCCCCCCAATCGCCGGAACCCCAATGCCGTCGGTCAGGTTCTCTGGCGATGCTCTGACGATGGTGCCCCGAGCGAAGAAAAATACGACACTAGCACATGCCCGAGCCCAGCATGTGCTGTTGCAACCCTCGGTCTGGTACAATCTTAGATTGGGAATGAACTCCATATGCTTAGACTGGGAATGAACTCCGTATGCCTAAGTCAACCCACGAAATGAACGTACAGGCGCTCAGCCAGCCAGAGGAGCAGGATGCGCAAGCCGGGGATCGGTCGGGTCCCCCTTTGCGTATTGTCAATCCTGCTGCCACAACCTTTGGTCCGGTCTGATCTTAGACTGGGAATGAACTCCGTATGCCTAAGCCAACCGATTAAACGAGCGGGCGAGCGAGCACTACGCCGGTCAGAGAGACAGGATGTGCAAGTAGTGGATCGATAGGGTGGTACATGGGTTTAGGCACATCTTCATATTTCTGCCATGCCAATGCCATTTTTATGGCTTGTAAATTCATACAATGGTCCCTTAAGCCTTCATGTGAAGTTTCATGGCAAGACAATTCATTTTCTATTTTTCATGATTTTTGAAACTTTTTACGGTTCAGGGTTTTTTAAAATTTTTTCAGAAGGAGTTTTGGCCCAAACTTGGTAGACATGATCCTTGTATTTTTGTTGGCATGCATAAAAAAATTCAGCTAAAAACTCAAAATGTACAAGATTCTGTGACCATTTCAAAAAAGTTTCCCTATTGTAAACACCTTAATGGCTACTGGTAGCAAACCTGTAAAATCTCAAATGCTGTTTAAGGGGGTGTGAGTTCTCGAGGTTTGATGAGGGATAGGGGGCCAATATAAGGGCCAAGTACCAGCACCCATCGCACACAGGTGCGTACACCCCTCGACCCCCCCAATCATCGAAACCCTAATGCCGTCGATCAGGTTCTCCAGTGATGCTCTGGCGATGGTGCCCCGGGCGAAGAAAAATACAGCTCTGGCACATGCCCGAGCCTAGCGTGTGCTGTCGTAACCCTCGGTTCGATCCGATCTTAGACTAGGAATGAACTCCGTATGCTTAGACTGGGAATGAACTCCGTATGCTTAGACTCGGGCATGTGCTGGTGCCGTATTTTTCTTCGCCCATGGCACAATCGCCGGAGCATCATCGGAGAACCTAACCGACGACATTAGGGTTTCGGTGATTTGGGGGGGTCGAGGGGGTGTGCACACATGATGTGCGATGGGTGCTGGTACTTGGCCCTTCTATTGGCCGCTTATCTCTCATCAAACCTCGAGAACTCACACCCCCTTAAAGAGCATTTGAGATTTTACAGGTTTGCTGCCAGTAGCCGTTAAAGTGTCTGAAATGGGGAGACTTTTTTTTAATGGTCAGAAAATCTTGTACACTTCGAGTTTTTAGCTGAACTTTTTTATGCATGCCAACAAAAATACAAGGATCACATCTACCAAGTTTGGGGCTAAAACGAGCGGGTGGGCACTACGCCGGCCAGAAAGGCGAGATGCGCAAGCCGTCGATCGATAGGGTGGTAGGTGGGTTTAGGCATATCTTCATATTTCTGCCATGCCAATGCCATTTTTATGGCTTGTAAATTCATACAATGGTCCCTTAAGGCTTCCTGTGAAGTTTCATGGCAAGACGACTCGTTTTCTATTTTTCACGATTTTTGAAACTTTTTGCTGTTCGAGATTTTTTAAAATTTCTTCAGAAGGCATTTTGGCCCCAAACTTGGTAGACGTGATTTGTGTATTTTTGTTGGCATGCATAAAAAAATTCAGCTAAAAACTCAAAGTGTACAAGATTTTGTGACCATTTGAAAAAAGTGTCCCCATTTTGGACACTTTAATGGCTACTGGCAGCAAACCTGTAAAATCTCAAATGCTCTTTAAGGGAGTGTAAGTTCTTGAGGTTTGATAAGGGATAGGGGGCCAATATAAGGGCCAAGTACCAGCACCCATCACACATCATGTGCGCACACCCCTCAACCCCCCCAATCGCCGGAACCCCAATGCCGTCGGTCAGGTTCTCTGGCAATGCTTCGGTGATGGTGCCCCGGGCGAAGAAAAATGCGACACCAGTGCATGCCCGAGCCCAGCATGTGCTGTCGCAATGCTCGATCTGGTCTGATCCTAGACTGGGAATGAACTCCATATGCTTAGACTAGGAATGAACTCCTTATGCCAAAGTCAACCCACGAAACGAGCGTGTAGGTGCTAAGTCGGCCAGAGGAGCAGGATGCACAAGCCAGGGATCGATCGGGTGCCCCTCTCCATGCTATTGATCCTGCTACCATAACCCTTGGTTTGGGTTGATCTTAGACTGGGAATGAACTTCGTATGCTTAGACTGGGAATGAATTCCGTATGCCTAAGTCAACCCATGAAACGAGCGTGAAGGCGTTAAACCGGCCAAAGGGGCAGGATGCGCAAGCCAAGGATCGATCGGGTCCCCCTCTCTGTGCTACCGATCCTACAGCTGTAACCCTCGATTCAGGCCGATCTTAGACTGAGAATGAACTCCATATGCCTAAGCCAATCGACGAAATGAGCGGGCGGGTGGGCACTAAGCCGACCAGAAAGGTGGGATGCACAAGCCGTGGATCAATAGGGTGGTAGGTGGGTTTAGGTACATCTTCATATTTCTGCCTTGCCATTGCCATTTTTATGGCTTGTAAATTCATACAATGGTCCCTTAAGCCTTCATGTGATGTTTCATGGCAAGACGACTCGTTTTCTATTTTTCATAATTTTTGAAACTTTTTACGGTTTGGGATTTTTTTAAATTTTTTCAGAAGGATTTTTGGCCCCAAACATGGTAGACATGATCCTTGTATTTTTGTTGGCATGCACAAAAAAATTCAGCTAAAAACTTGAAGTGTACAAGATTTTGTGACCATTTGAAAAAAGTATCCACATTTCAGACACTTTAATGGCTACTGGCAACAAACCTGTAAAATATCAAATGCTCTTTAAGGGGGCATGAGTTCTTGAGGTTTGATGAGGGATAGGGGGCCAATATAAGGGCCAAGTACCAGCACCTATAGCACATCATGTGTGCACACCCCCCCCGGTCCCCCCCGGTCCCCCCCAATCGCCAGAACCCAAATGTCGTCGGTCAGGTTCTCCAGTGATGCTTCGGCGATGGTGCCCTGGGCGAAAAAAAATACGGCACCAACACATGCGCAAACCTAGCATGTGCTGCTGTACTCCTCGGTTTGATTCGATCTTAGACTGGGAATGAACTCCGTATGCTTGGACTAGGAATGAACTTCGTATGCCTAAGTCAACCCACACAACGAGTGTACGAGCGCTCAACCGGCCAGAGGGGTAGGATGCACAAGCCGGGGATCGACTGAGTCCCTCTCTACGTACTGCCGATCCTGCTACCATAACCCTCATTCCGATCTGATCTTAGACTGGGAATGAACTTCGTATGCCTAAGCCAATCGACGAAACGAGCGGGTGAGCGGGCACTACGTCGGCCAGACAGGTAAGATGCCCAAGTCGTGAATCGACAGGGTGGTAGGTGGGTTTAAGCACATCTTCATATTTTTGTTGTGCCAATGACATTTTTATGGCTCTTAAATTTATACAATGGTCCCTTAAGTCTTCATGTGATGTTTCGTGGTAAGACAACTTGTTTTTTTATTTTTCTTGATTTTTGAAACTTTTTGCTGTTTGGGATTTTTTAAAATTTTTTTAGAAGGAGTTTTGGCCCCAATCTTAGTAGACGTGATCCTTGTATTTTTGTTGGCATGCCAAAAAAAATTCAGCTAAAAACTCAAAGTGTACAAGATTTTGTGACCATTTGAAAAAAGTGTCCCCATTTCAGACACTTTAATGCATACCTGTAAAATCTCAAATGCTCTTTAAAGGGCTGTGAGTTCTCGAGGTTTGATGAGGGATAGGGGGCCAATATAAGGGCCAAGTACCAGCACCCATCACACATCATGTGCGCACACCCCCCACCCCCTAATCGTCGGAACCCCAATGTCGTCGGTGAAGTTCTCCGGCGATGGTGCCCCGAGCCAAAAAAAATACGATAGCAGTACATGCCCGAGCCCAGCATGTGCTGCCGCAATCATCGATCTGGTTCGATCTTAGACTGGGAATGATCTCTGTATGCTTAGACTGGGAATGAACTCCGTATGCCTAAGTCAACCAATGAAACGAGTGTGCGAGCACTAAGCTAGCCAAAGGGGTTAGATGCGCTTGCCGAGGATTGATGGTCCCCCTCTATGTGTTGTCATCCTGCTACCGTAACCCTCGGTCTAATCTGATCTTAGACTGGGAATGAACTCTGTATGCCTAATCCAACCGACGAAACGAGCGGGCGGGCGAGCACTACGTCGGCCAGAGAGGCAGGATGCGCAAGCCGTGGATCGATAGGGTGGTAGGTGGGTTTAGGCACAACTTCATATTTCTGCCATGCCAATGCCATTTTTATGGCTTGTAAATTCAAACAATGTCCCCTTAAGCCTTCATGTGAAGTTTCATGGCAAGACGACTCGTTTTCTATTTTTCATGATTTTTGAAACTTGTTACGGTTCGGCATTTTTTAAAATTTTTAAAGAGGGTGTTTTGGCCCCAAACTAAGTAGATGCGATCCTTGTATTTTTTTGCCATGCATAAAAACATTCAGCTAAAAACTCAAAGTGTACAAGATTTTGTGACCATTTGAAAAAAGTGTCCCCATTTCAGACTCTTTAATGGCTACTATAGCAAACCTGTAAAATCTCAAATGCTCTTTAAGGGGGTGTGAGTTCTCTAGGTTTGACGAGGGATAACGTGCGCACACCCCCCAGCCCCCCCAATCGCCGGAACCACAATGCAGCAGGTCAGGTTCTCTGGCGATGCTCTGGTGATGGTGCCCCGAGCGAAAAAAAAATGCGGCACTAGCATATGCCCGAGCCCAACATGTGCTCCCTCAATCTGGTCCAATCTTAAACTGGGAATGAACTCCGTATGCCTAAGTCAACCCATGAAATGAGCGTGCGGGCGCTCATCGGCCAGTGGGGTAGGATGCGTAAGCCGAGGATCGATCGGGTCCCCCTCTACGTTCTACCGATCCTACTGCCGCAACCTTCAGTTCGATCTGATCTTAGACTGGGAAAGAACTCTGTATACCTAAGTCAACCCACGAAACATGAGTGCGGGCGTCAGTTGACCAGAGGGGCAGGATGCGCAAGTCGAGGATCGATCGGGTCCCACTTTGCATTCTGTCGATCCTGCTACCGCAACCCTCAATCCAGTTCGATCTTAGATTGGGAATGAACTCCGTATGCCTAAGCCAACCGATGAAATAAGTGGATGGGTGGACGGGCACTATGCCGCCCAAAAAGGCGAGATGCACAAGCCGTGGATCGATAGGGTGGTAGGTGGGTTTAGGCACATCTTCATATTTTTGCCATGCCAATACCATTTTTATGGCTTGTAAATTCATACAATGGTCCCTTAAGCCTTCATGTGAAGTTTCATGGCAAGACGACTCGTTTTCTATTTTTCACGATTTTTGAAACTTTTTACAGTTTGAGATTTTTTAAAATTTTTTCAGAAGGAGTTTTGGCTCCAAACTTGGTAGACGTGATCCTTGTGTTTTTTTGGCTTGCACAAAAACATTCAGCTAAAAACTTGAAGAGTTTGTGAACATTTGAAAAAAGTGCCCCTATTTCAAACACTTTAATGGCTACTGGCAGCAAACTTGTAAAATCTCAAAAGCTCTTTAAGGGGGTGTGAGTTCTCGAGGTTTGATGAGGGATAGGGGGCCAATATAAGGGCCAAGTACCAACACCCATCACACATCGTGTGCGCACACCCCCCTCGCCCCCCCAATCATCGAAACCCCAATGCCGTCGGTCAGGTTCTCCAGTGATACTCCGACGATGGTGCCCCGAAAGAAAAAAATTATGGCACCAGCACATACTCGAGCCTAGCATGTGCTGCCGCAATCCTCAGTTCGAGCCGATCTTATACTAGGAATGAACTCCGTATGCTTAGACTGGGAATGAAGTCCGTATGCCTAAGTCAACAAATCAAATTAGCGTGCGGGTGCTTAGCCGACCAGATGGGCAGAATGCGCAAGCCGAGGATCGATCGGGTCCCCCTCTATGTGCTGTCGATCCTACTGCTGCAACCCTCGGTCTGGTCTGATCTTAAACCTAAGTCAACTCATGAAACGAGCTTAGATAGGGGGCCAATATAGGGGCTAACTACCAGCACCAATCGTACATCATGTGCGCACACCCCCTGACCCCCACCAATTGCCGAAACCCTAATGCCACCGGTCAGGTTCTCCGGTGATGCTCTGACGATGGTGCCCCAGGCGAAGAAAAATACGACATCAGCACATGCTCGAGCCTAGCATGTGTTGCTGCAACCCTCGGTCCGGTCTGATCTTTGACTGGGAATGAACTCTGTATGCCTAAGTCAACCTAAGAAATGAGCGTGTGGGTGCTCAGTCGACCAGAGGGGCAGGATGGGCAAGCTGGGGATCGAGGGGGTCTATCTCTGTGTGCTATCGATCTTGTTGTGACAACCCTCGATCCGATCTGATCTTAGACTGGGAATAAACTCTGTATGCCTAAGCCAACGAACGAAATAAGCGGGCGGATGGGTGGGCACTACGTCAACCAGAGAGGCGAAATGCACAAGTCATGGATCGATAGGGTGGTAGGTGGGTTTAGGCACATCTTCATATTTCTGTCATGCCAATGCCATTTTCATGGCTTGTAAATTCATACAATGGTCCCTTAAGCCTTCATGTGAAGTTTCATGGCAAGACGACTCGTTTTCTATTTTTCACCATTTTCAAAACTTTTTACGGTTCAAGATTTTTTCAGAATGAGTTTTAGCCCTAAACCTAGTAGACATGATCCTTGTATTTTTGTTGGCATGCACAAAAAAATTCAGCTAAAACTCGAAGTGTACAAGATTTTGTGACTATTTGAAAAAAATGTCCACATTTCAGAAACTGTAATGGCTACTGACAGCAAACCTATAAAATCTCAAATGCTCTTTAAGATGGTGTGAGTTCTCGAGGTTTGATGAGTGATAAGGGGCCAAAATAAGAGCCAAGTACCAGCACCCATGGCACATCATGTGCGCACACCCCCTGGGCCCCGTAATCGCCAGAACCCCAATGCCGCCGATCAGGTTCTCCGATGATGCCCCGATCATGGTGCCCCAGGCCAAAAAAAATATGGCACCAACACATGCCTGAGCCCAGCATGTGCTCCCGCAACCCTCAGTTCGGTCTGATCTTAGACTGGGAATGAACTCCGTATGCCTAAGCCAACCCACGAAATGAGTGTGCGGGCGTTCAGCTAGCTAGAGGGGCAGGATGCGTAAGTCGAGGATCGATCGGGTCCCCCTCTGCGTGCTACCGATCCTACTACCGCAACCCTCGATCCAATCCTATCTTAGACTGGGAATGAACTCCGTTTGCCTAAGCCAACTGACGAAACGTGCGGGCGGACAGGCACACGCCGACCAGAGAGGCGGGATGCGCAAGCCGTGGATCGATTCAGTGGTAGGTGGGTTTAGGCACATCTTCATATTTCTGCCATGCCAATGCCATTTTTATGGCTTGTAAATTCATACAATGGTCCCTTAAGCATTCAAGTGAAGTTTCATGGCAAGACGACTCGTTTTCTATTTTTAACGATTTTCAAAACTTTTTGTGGTTTGAGATTTTTTAAAATTTTTTTAGAAGGAGTTTTGGTCCCAAACATGGTAGAGGTGATCCTTGTATTTTTTTTGGCATGCACAAAAAAATTCAGCTAAAAACTCAAAGTGTACAAGATTTTGTGATGATTTGAAAAAAGTGTCCCCATTTCAGACACTTTAATGGCTACTGGTAGCAAACCTGTAAAATCTCAAATACTTTTTAAGGGGGTGTGAGTTCTCAAGGTTTGATGAGGGATAGGGGGCAATATAAGGGCCAAGTACCAGCACCCATCACACATCATGTGCGCACACCCCCCGGCCCCCTTAATCACCGGAACCCCAATGCCGCCTGACAGGTTCTCTGGTGATGCTCCGGCGATGGTGCCCTAGGCAAAGAAAAATATGGCACCAGCACATGGCTGAGCCCAGCATGTGCTGCCACAACCCTCGGTCCAGTCTGATCTTAGACTGGGAATCAACTTCGTATGCTTAGACTGGGAACGAACTCCGTATGCCTAAGTCAACCCATGAAATGAGCGTGCGTGCGCTCAGTCGGCCAGAGGGGCAGGATGTGCAAGTCGGGATTCGATTGGGTCCCCCTTACATGCTATCGATCTTGCTACTGCAACCGTTGGTCTGATCTGATCTTAGACTGGGAATCAACTCCATATCCCTAAGTCAACCCACGAAACGAGCGTGCAGGCGTTCAGCTGGCCAGAGGGGTAGGATACGCAAGTTGGGGATCGGTTGGGTCCCCCTCTATGTGCTGTCGATCCTACTACTGTAACCCTTGATTCAATCTGATCTTAGACTAGGAATGAACTCCGTATACCTTAGCCAACCGACGAAACGAGCGGGCGGGCAAGCACTACGCTGACCAGAGAGGCGGGATGCGCAAGCCGTGGATCGATAGGGTGGTAGGTTGGTTTAGGCACATCTTCATATTTCTACCATGCCAATGCCATTTTTATGGCTTGTAAATTCATACAATGGTCCCTTAAGCCTTTTTGTGAAGTTTTGTGGCAAGACGACTCATTTTCTATTTTTGACGATTTTTGAAACTTTTTACGGTTCGAGATTTTTTAAAATTCTTTCAGAAGGAGTTTTGGTCCAAAACTTGGTAGACGTGATCCTTGTATCTTTTTTGGCATGCACAAAAATATTTAGCTAAAAACTCAAAGTGTACAAGATTTTATGACCATTTGAAAAAAGTGTCCCCATTTCTGACACTTTAATAGCTACTGGCAGCAAACCTGTAAAATTTCAAATGCTTTTTAAGGGGGTGTGAGTTCTAGAGGTTTGATGAGGGATAGAGGGGCAATATAAGGGCCAAGTACAAGCACCTATCACACATGATGTGCGCACACCCCCCGGGCCCCCCAATCGTCGGAACCCCAATGCCATCGGTCAAGTTCTTCGACGATGCTCCGGTGATGGTGCCCCGAGCGAAGAAAAATGTGGTACCAGCACATGCCTGAGCCCAGCATGCTCTACCACAACCCTTGGTCTGATCCGATCTTAGATTGGGAATGAACTCTGCATTCTTAGACTGGGAATCAACTCCGTATGCCTATGTCAATCCACAAAACGAGCTTGCGAGCAATCAGCTGGCTAGAGGGGCAGGATGCGCAAGCCAAGGATCAGTCAGGTACCCCTCTGTGTGCTGCCAATCCTGCAGCCACAACCCTCGATCCGATCTGATCTTAGATTGGGAATGAACTCCGTATGCCTAAGCCAACCGACGAAACGAGCGAGCGGGTGAGCACTACGCCGGCCAGAGAGGTGGGATGCGCAAGCCGTGGATCGATAGGGTGGTAGGTGGGTTTAGGCACATCTTCATATATTTTGCTGTTCATATGCATTTTTATGGCTTGTAAATTCATATAATGGTCCCTTATGCCTTCATGTGAAGTTTCATGGCAAGACAACTCGTTTTCTATTTTTCACAAATTTTGAAACTTTTTGTGGTTCGAGATTTTTTAAAATTTTTTCAGAAGGAGTTTTAGCCCCAAACCTGGTAGACGTGATCCTTGTAATTTTTTTGGCATGCACAAAAACATTCAGCTAAAAACTTAAAGTGTACAAGATTTTGTGACCATTTGAAAAAAGTATCCCCATTCCAAACACTTTAATGGCTTATGGTAGCAAACCTGTAAAATCGTAAATGCTCTTTAAGGGGGTGTGAGTTCTCAAGGATTGGTGAGGGATAGAGGGCCAATATAAGGGCCAAGTACCAGCACCCATCGCACATCATGTGTGCACACCCCCCCGGCCCCCCCAATCGCCGGAACCCCAATGCCGCCAGTCAGGTTCTCTAGCGATGCTCTGGCGATGGTGCCCCGGGCGAAAAAAAATGTGGCACTAGCACATGCTCGAGCCCAGTATGTGCTGTCGTAACCCTCGGTCTGGTCCGATCTTAGACTGGGAATGAACTTCGTATGCTTAGACTGGGTATGAACTTCATATGCCTAAGTCAACCCACAAAACAAGCGTGTGGGTGCTCAGCCGGCCAGAGGGGCAGCATGCGTAAGTCGAAGATCGGTCGGGTCCACCTCTATGTGCTGCTGATCCTGCTGCCACAACCCTCGATCTGGTCTGATCTTAGATTGGGAATGAACTCCGTATGCCTAAGTCAACCCAAGAAATGAGTGTGCGGGTGCTCAGCCGGCCAGTGGGGCAGGATGCGCAAGCTGCGGATCGATCGGGTCCACCTCTGTGTGCTATCAATCCTGCTACCACAAGCATCTATCCGGTCTGATCTTAGACTGGGAATGAACTCTGTATGCCTAAGCCAACCAATAAAACGAGTGGGCGAACGGGCTGGCACTACGTCGACCAGATAGGCGAGATGCATAAGCCGTGGATCGATTGGGTGGTAGGTGGGTTTAGTCACATCTTCATATTTCTACCATGCCAATGCCATTTTTATGGCTTGTAAATTCATACAATGGTCCTTTAAGCTTTCATGTGAAGTTTCATGGCAAGACGACTCGTTTTCTATTGTTCATGATTTTCGAAACTTTTTGGGGTTTGGGATTTTTTAAAAACTTTTTAGAAGGAGTTTTGGCCCCAAACTTGGTAGACGTGATCCTTGTATTTTTGTTGGCATCCATGAAAAAATTCAGCTAAAAACTTGAAGTGTACAAGATTTTGTGACCATTTGAAAAAAGTGTCCCCATTTCAGACACTTTAATGGCTACTGTCAGCAAACTTATAAAATCTCAAATGCTCTTTAAGGGGGTGAGTTCTTGAGGTTTGATGAGGGATAGGGGGCCAATATAAGGGCCAAGTACCAGCACCCATCACACTACATGTGCGCACATGCCCCCCCGGCCCCCCCAATCGTCGGAACCCCAATGCCGTCGGTCAGGTTCTCCGACGATGGTGCACAGGGCAAAAAAAATGCGGCACCAGCACATGCCCGAGCCCAGCATGTGCTACCACAACCGGTGATCTGGTCCGATCTTAGATTAGGAATGAACTCCGTATGATTAGACTGGGAATGAACTCCATATGCCTAAGTCAACCCACGAAATGAGCGTACGGGCGCTCAACCGACCAGAAGGGCAGGATGCGTAAGTCGGGGATCGACCGGGTCCCCCTCTGCATGCTGTCGATCCTGCTGATGCCATAACCCTCGGTTCAATATGATCTTAGACTGGGAATGAACTTCGTATGCCTAAGCCAACTGATAAAATGAGCGGGCGGGCGAGCACTATACCGGCCAGAGAGGAGGGATTTGCAAGCCATGGATCAATAGGGTGGTAGGTGGGTTTCGGCACATTTTCATATTTCTACCATGCCAATGCCATTGTTATGGCTTTTAAATTCATACAATTGTCCTTTAAGCCTTCATGTGAAGTTTCATGGCAAGACGACTCATTTTATATTTTTCACGATTTTCAAAACCTTTTACGGTTCGAGATTTTTTAAAATTTTTTCATAAGGAATTTTGGTCCAAAACTTTTTAGACGAGATCCTTGTATTTTTATTGGCATGCACAAAAAAATTCAGCTAAAAACTCGAAGTGTACAAGATTTTGTGACCAATTGAAAAAAGTATCCACATTTTAGACACTTTAATGGCTATTGGCAGCAAACCTGTAAAATCTCAAATGCTCTTTAAGGGGGTGTGAGTTCTTGAGGTTTGATGAGGGATAGGTGGCCAATATAAGGGCCAAGTACCAGCACCCATTGCACATCATGTTCGGACACCCCCTGCCCCCCCAATCGTCGGAACCCCAATGTCGTCGGTCAGGTTCTTCGGCGATGCGCCGGTGATGGTGCCCCGGGTGAAAAAAAATGTGGCACCAGCGCATGCTCGAGCCTAGCATGTGCTACCACAATTCTTGATCTTATCCGATCTTAGACTGGGAATGAACTCCCTATGCTTAGACTAGGAATGAACTTCGTATGCCTAAGTCAACCCACGAAACGAGCGTGCGTGCACTCAGCCAGCCGGAAGGGTAGGATGCGCAAGTCGAGGATCAATCGGGTACCCCTCTGCGTGCTGTCGATCTTGCTACCATAACTGTCAGTCCAGTCTGATCTTAGACTAGGAATGAACTCTATGTGCCTAAGCCAACCGACGAAACGAGCGGGTGGGCAAACACTACGCTAGCCAGAGAGGCGGCATGCGCAAGCCGTGGATCGATAGGGTGGTAGGTGGGTTTAGGCACATCTTCATATTTCTGTCATGCCAATGTCATTTTTATGGCTTGTAAATTCATACAATGGTCCCTTAAGCCTTCATGTGAAGTTTCATGGCAAGACGACTCGTTTTTTATTTTTCATGATTTTAAAACTTTTTACGGTTTGGGATTTTTTAAAATTTTTTTGGAAGGATTTCTGGACCCAAGCTTGGTAGATGTGATCCTTGTATTTTTTTTTGCATGCACAAAAAAATTCAGCTAAAAACTCGAAGTGTACAAGATTTTGTGACCATTTGAAAAAAATGTCCCAATTTCAGACACTTTAATGGCTACTGGCAGCAAACCTGTAAATTCTCAACTGCTCCTTAAGGGGGTGTGAGTTCTGAAGGTTTGATGAGGGATAAAGGGCCAATATGAGGGCCAAGTACCAGCACCCATCGCACATCATGTGCGCACACCCCCCGGCCTCCCCAATCGCCGGAACCCCAATGCTGCCGGTCAGGTTCTCCGACGAAGCTCCGACAATGGTGCCTCGAGTGAAAAAAATGCATCACCAGCCCATGCCTGAGCCCAACACGTGCTGCCACAATCCTCGGTCTGATTTGATCTTAGACTAGAAATGAACTCCATATGCTTGGACTAGGAATGACCTCCGTATGCCTAAGTCAACTTCGTTTGCGTGTGTCACGGGCTCCAACCCTAGACTCAGAATCCGTTCGGCCTTAGGCTTGAAATCTCCTCTTTTATGCCTAAGTCAGCCTAAAACACAAGCGTGTGAGCACTAGAACAACGGGAAGGGCTGATTATGCAAGTTAAAGAGAAACATGATAAGAAGGTAGAATTCTGAAAATGCTCTTGTATTCACTGAAACAGAACTGTTTGATGGTGTACAAATGAGGGTGGAGCAACCCTCTATTTATAGTTGAGGCTCCAGCTACACTTAATGGTAATATCCCTAGAATAAAGGCTAAAATCAAGGGATTATACAAATTACAATCAATCAGGATGCTAACTCCTGATTTTCAGGGTCAACCAAATCTACGAGGATGCTCCTGCTGATCCTGCCTGCTTCCAGAAGCTTCCCTTGCGTGTCTAGCACCTTGGGCCTTTTTGGATGTGGTGCGGGCAGCTTGTATGCCAGGCCTTGGTCTCACAGGCTGGCCTGCAAGTTGGGCGGGCATTCTGAACTAGTTTGCTAGGCTTTACATGCAGATACCTGCCAGTACGCCTGGTCTGCGGGCCTCAATCTCTGGCTCGCCTGCTGGTGCACCTGATGTGCTTGGCGCGCCTGCCCAGGGCGTGACATTCTCCTCCACCTAATTGTGCAATGCCCACATTGCATCTTCTGCATGGTACTGTCTAATCTGGTCCTCGAACTGCCATAAGTCATCTGCTAGTTCCCAGCTCTCCTCACTATCTGGAAGTCCTTTCCAGCACACCAAGTACTCTTGTCTTGGCTGATAGTTCTTCTGTCTCACCTCCCGATCAGCTATGATGCTATGAACCTCCTTCTTATATGAGGCCTTTGCTCCCAATGGTGCACACTTTGACTCTGCCCATCCTAGATCTCCCTCATCCTCATGGAATGGCTTGAGCATGCTCACATGGAACACCAGGTGTACCCTCAGCTTAGGTGGCATATCCAGCTTGTAGGCAACCTTGCCTACCCTCTTAACTACTTAGAAAGGTCCCTCATACCTTTGAACTAGGCCTTTGTGTAACCCCCTATGGCGCACAATGGGATGCAGCTTCACCAACACCAAGTCTCCAACCTGGAACTGCACGTCCCGCCTATTCTGGTCTGCCCACTTCTTTGACCTCTTGGCCGCCTTGTGTAGACAAACTCTGGCCAAGTCAATTTGCTCCTGCCATGCCTTGGCAAACTTGTATGCTGCTAGATTCGACCCTATATAACCTGCAGCAATCGAACCGGGTGTTAGTGGTTGTTGCCCTGTCACAACCTCAAATAGGCTTTGGTTTGTTGCCTCGCTCCTTAGCAAGTTGTAGGAAAACTGTGCAATATCTAGCAGCTTTGGCCAGTCCCTTTGTGTGGCACTCACATAGGGCCTGAGGTAGACCTCCAATAGTCCATTCGCTCGTTCTGTCTGCCCATCGGTCTGCGGATGCATGCTGGTGGAAAAGTTCAAATCTGACCCCAATAGCTTGAACAACTCAGTCCAGAACTTGCCCGTGAAACGCCTGTCCTGATCACTAACAATGGTCCTCAGCACTCTCTAGTACTTAACCATGTTCTTCAAGAATAATAGAGCTGCCTCCTCGGCTGGGCACTCCTTGGTTGCTGGAATGAAGATTTCATACTTGGAAAACCTGTCCACCACTACCATGATGCTTCCAAACCCTTCTGCTTTGGGTAGACCGACTATAAAGTCCAGAGAAACACTTTCCCATGGTCGCTCTAGCACTGGCAATGGCTCCAAGAGACCACCTGGTTTCTTGAGCTCCACCTTGTCCTGTTGGCACACAGGACAAGTCTTCACATAAACCTTCACATCATCCCTCATGTACGGCCAGTAGTACCGATCCTCAATCAGCGCCAAGGTACGGCTCACTCTGAGGTGTCCAGCCCACCTTGAATCATGGCATTCTTGCAAAACTTCCTTGCGGAGCTTCCCATGCTATGGCATAAACAGTCTACTGCCCCTGGTGTACAACAAACCATCCTACATCCAAAATTGCCTAGTCTTACCTTGCTGGGCGTACTCCAACAAAACTTTAGCTATAGGATCATGCGTAAGTCCCTCTTTGATGCGCCGCACCAGTGACCCTTCTGGTTGGCTAATGGCAGCAAGGTTAGCCTTCCTGCTCAGGGCGGCTGCCACTAGGTTTGCCCGCCCCGGCTGTACTCCATCTAAAAGTCAAATTTCGCAAGAAAATCTTGCCATCTCGCTTGCTTGGGGGATAGCTTCTTCTGCGTTTTGAAGAAATTGGTCGCCATATTGTCTGTCCTCACCATGAACCTCAACCCCAACAGGTAATAGCACCAAGTGCACAAGCAGTGCACCACTGCAGTCATCTCCTTCTCTTGGACCATGTACTTGCTTCAGTCTCGTTCAGCTTCCTGCACTCGAACGTGACTGGACGTCCCTCTTACATCAACACGCCCCCTATGGCAAAGTCTAATGCATCTGTATGCACCTCATATGGCTTGGCATGGTTTGCCAAGGCCAAGACTGGCTCCTCAATCACAGTCCGCTTCAACCTGTCAAAGGCTTCCTAGCACCCTGCGCTCCACTCTCATGCTCTCTCTTTCTTGAGCAAGTTAGTCAATGGCATGGCTATTGCTGAGTGACCTTTGATGAAGCGCCTGTAGTAGTTAACCAACCCGAGGAACGATCTCAACTCAGTGACCTTGGGTGGCGGTTGCCACTCCAGGATGGCATGTATCTTACCTTCATCCATGCGTATCCAGCCACCTCCCACTATGTGGCCAAGGAACGAGATCTCCTACTGGGCGAATGAGCACTTCTCCCTCTTGACAAATAGCTTGTACGCCTGTAACACCTCGAACACTTGTCTCAAGTGGTCTACATGCTCTCTCAAAGTCTGGCTGTAGATCACAATGTCATCCAAATAAACCATAACAAACCGATCAAAGAATGACTGAAGTACCTTGTTCATAAGGCTGCAGAATGTTGCTGGGGCGTTCGTGAGTCCGAAAGGCATCACCAAAAACTCATACAAACCATACCGAGTGACACATGCTATCTTTGGCTCATCTCCCTTCGCGATCCTGACTTGATAGTAGCCCAACCTCAAATCTAGCTTAGTGAACCACCTTGCACTCCCAAGTTGGTCGAACAAGTTCCCAATGAGTGGGATGGGGTCCCGATGGTTAGCTTGTTCAAAGCTCGATAGTCTATGCACAGCCACAATGACCCATCATGCTTGCGGTGGAATAGAACCGGTGCACCATAGGGTGCCTTCGATGGCCTGATGAAGCCAACATCAACTAACTCTTTGAGCTGCTTCCTCAATTCCTCTAACTCTAGTGGAGACATTCAGTAAAGGGCTCTGGTTGGTGGCTTGGCCTCAGACACCAGCTCGATCTTGTGGTCCACCTCTCTCTTAGGTGGTAGCTTGTTAGGCAGCTTTGTGGGCATCACATCACTAAAGGTCTTTAGTACCTTTAGCACCTCCAAGGGTGACTCGATCTCTTTCTCCCTTGGCTCATCATATTTCAGGGCTGCCAAGAAGGTGTCTTTTTGTCTACTTATCACCTTGGCAAATTGGATGGCTGACACCACCCGCGACCTAACTCCAGACCCTCTTCTCAATGGCACTAGGCATTGGCACCGTGCATTCAAGATGCAAACATAATCGACAAAAGGCATAAGGAGGGCATTAATCCGAACAAAGAAATCCAACCCAATCATAAACTCATAGTCGTCAAGGGGTATTACCTCTATGGTCTCTTTGCCTTTCCAGTCTCCAAGCTGCAACTCCACTCCTCGTGCTACTCCAATGGCTGGAACTTCCTTGGATTTCACCGTTTTAATGGTACCAATCCCTTTCTGCACATTTAGTCTGAGCTTTCAGGCTCCTGTGTCCACCAGTGTGCTCACCTGAAATAAAAAGATGCGAGGCACCTGTGTCCACCAGTGTGCTCACCTTCTGACCCGTAACCATCAGATCCGTAAACATCAAGCCTTTTGGCTTACGGTTCCCCTTATTCTGGATAGCATTGAGAACCAACGACCCAAGCTTTGTTGCCCCTGACTCTGTCTCCTCGTCAAACTCTTTGTCTATTGCAGCCAGCTTGCCCTTCTATGGGCAATTGCGCACTATGTGGCTCCCTCCACATAGGTAGCATGCTAGTGGCTCTTGGTCCCCCTTTGCTTTCCACTTGCTTGCTGGTGGCTTTCTCTCGCCATCCTTGGTTGAACGGTCTTGATCCCCATCCTTGGACTCTCGGTCACGGTCCTTCCCCTTGGACTGTTTCTTCCAGTCCCTAGCATCCCTGCCCTTACCCTCGGGCTTGGAAGACTCAAACTTGTTCAGAGGCTTGAACTCTATCAAGGCCTTGGCAGTAGTCATGGCTTTAGCCAAGTCATGAACTCCCTTCCTTTGTAGCTCATGCTTTACCTACAGCTTCAACCCATCCATGAAAGCAAATAAGGCATCCTTCTCGCCTAGATCTGAGATCTATAGCATCAGTTCAGAGAATTTTTGGACATACTCCCTTATATCCCCTTACTGGCTAAGTTGGCGTAACTTTGCCCGTGCCTCATCATCGGGATACTCCGAGTAAAATTGCTCTCAAACTCCTTTTGGAACTCTGCCCAGCTTCCAATCTTGGCACTCCCACGCTTGACATTATCACACCTACGCCTCCACCACAATAAGGCTACATCAATGAGATACATAGCAGCGGTGCTTACCTTTATCGCCTCATCTTGTATGCCCATGGCTTGAAAGTACTACTCCATACCCCAAAGGTAGTTGTCTACTTCCTTAGCCACCCTAGTCCCCTTGAACTCCTTAGGCTTAGGGATGTCCAATCTAGATTTGGACACTCCAGCAAACATGCTATTCCCAATGGTAGTCCTACAAGCAACGAGCTCACTGGTAAGCTCTTCCATCTGCTGACGCATGGCCTCCATGCCATTGCGCAGGGTTAGCACTTCAGCCTCCAAGGTTTGATTCTTTTGGGTGAACACGTCCAAGCCTTTGTTGAGAGCAGCTTGTAGTTCACTTTGGATCTTTTCCCCTATAGAGTCTAGCGATGTAATGTGAATCTGTACCTCCTCAAGCGTCTCCCCCATGTCACCCATGGTCACCTCTACCTTGGCTAGCCTACTATCCATGGTAGACCAAATATCTCTAGAATTGGCTTTTCTCCCTCTTCCATGCCCATGCTCTTGGGCCTCTGGTTGTTGGTTAGCAGCGTCACTTTGGGATGCCATCTCCATAATCACGATCTAACCTGTACAACACAAACACGTAGAATCAAACTTGCTCTGATACCAACTGTCACGGGCTCCGACCTTAGACTCAGAATCCGTGTAGCCTTAGGCTTGGAATCTCTTCTTTTATGCCTAAGTCAACCTAAAAGACAAGCTTACGGGCACTAGAACAACGGGAAGGGCTGATTACGCAAGTTAAAGAGAAACAGGATAAGAAGGCAGAATTCTAGAAATCTCTTGCATTCACTGAAATAGAAGTGTTTGATGGTGTACAAATGAGGGTGGAGTAGCCCTCTATTTATAATTGAGGCTCTAGCTACACTTAATGGCAATATCTCTAGAATAAAGGCTAAAATCAAGGGATTATACAAATTACAATCAATCAAGATGCTAACTCCTGATTTTCAGGGTCAACCAAATCTGCCAGGATGCTTCAGCAGATCCTGCCTGCTTCTAGAAGCTTCCCCTGCATGTCTAGCACCTTGGGCCCTTCTGGATGTGGTGCGGGTAGCTTGTATTCCAAGCCTTGGTCTCACGGGCTGGCCTGCAAGTTAGGCGGGTGTTCTGAACTCGTTTGCTAGGCTTTGTGCGCAGATACCCGCCAACACGCCTGGTCTGCGAGCCTCAACCTCTTGCTCACCTGCTGGTGCGCCTAATGTGCCTGGTACGCCCGTCCAGGGTGTGACATGTGCACTTAGTCGGCCAAAGGGGTAGGATGCACAAGCTGGGGATCGGTCGGGACCCCCTTTGCGTTCTGCCATTCCTACTACCCTAACCCTCTGTCCGATCCGATCTTAGATTTGGAACGAACTACGTATGCCTAGGCCAACCGACGAAACAAGCAGGCGGGTGGGCACTACGCCGGCCAGAGAGGCGGGATGCACAAGCCGTGGATCGATAGGGTGGTAGGTGGGTTTAGGCACATATTCATATTTTTGCTGTGCCAATGCCATTTTTATGGCTTGTAAATTCAGACAATGGTCCCTTAAGCCTTTATGTGAAGTTTCATGGCAAGATGACTCGTCTTTTATTTGTCACTATTTTCAAAACTTTTACGGTTCGAGATTTTTTTAAATTTTTTTAGAAGGAGTTTTGGCCTCAAACTTGGTAGATGTGATCCTTGTATTTTTGTTGGTATGCACAAAAAAATTAAGTAAAAACTCGAAGTGTACAAGATTTTGTGATCATTTGAAAAAAGTGTCCCCCATTCTAGACACTTTAATGGCTACTGGCAACAAACCGGTAAAATCTCAAATGCTCTTTAAGGGGGTGTGAGTTCTTGAGGTTTGATGAGGGATAGGGGCCCAATATAAGGGCCAAGTATCAGCACCCATCGCACATCATGTGCGCACACCCCCCGGCCCCCCCAATCGTCGGAACCCCAACGTCGCTGGTCAAGTTCTTTGATGATGCTCCAGCGATGGTGCCCCGGGCGAAGAAAAATATGGCACCAGCACATGCTCGAGCCCAGCATGTACTGCCACAACCGTCAGTCTGGTCTGATCTTAGACTGGGAATGAACTCCATATGCTTAGACTGGGAATGAACTCTGTATGCCTAAGTCAACCCATGAAACGAGCGTACGGGCGCTCAGCCGACCAGAGGGGCAGGATTTGCAAGCCAGGGATCGGTCGGGTCCCACTCTACTTACTGTCGATCCTGCTGTCACAACCCTCGGTTCGGTCCGATCTTAGAATGGGAATGAACTCCGTATGCCTAAGTCAACCCACGAAACAAGCGTGCGGATGCTCAGTCGACCAAAGGGGCAGAATGCATAAGCCGAGGATCGATTGGGTCCCCCTCTACATGCTATCAATCCTACTGTAGTAACCCTTAGTCTAGTCTGATCCTAGACTTGGAATGAACTCCGTATGCCTGAGCCAACCAATGAAATGAGCGGGCGAGCAAGCACTACATCTACCAGAGAGATGGGATGCACAAACCGTGGATCGATAGGATGGTAGGTGGGTTTAGGCACATCTTCATATTTCTACCGTGCCAATGCCATTTTTATGGCTTGTAAATTCATACAATGGTCCCTTGAGCCTTCATGTGAAGTTTCATGGCAAGACGACTCGTTTTCTATTTTTCACGATTTTCAAACATTTTATGGTTCGGGATTTTTTAAAATTTTTTCAGAAGGCGTTTTGGCCCCAAACTTGGTAGATGTGATCCGTGTATTTTTTTTGGCATGCACAAAAACATTCAGCTAAAAACTCGAAGTGTATAAGATTTTGTGACCATTTGAAAAAAGTGTCCACATTTCAGACACTTTAATGGCTACTGGTAGCAAACCTATAAAATCTCAAATGCTCTTTAAGGGGGTGTGAGTTCTCAAGGTTTGATGAGGGATAAGGGGCAATATAAGGGCCAAGTACCAGCACCCATCGCATATCATGTGCGCACACCCCACTCGGCCCCCCCAATCCGCCAGTCAGGTTCTTCGATGATGGTGCCCCAAGTGAAAAAAATACGGTACTAGCACATGCCCGAGCCCAGCATGTGGTGTCGTAACCCTCGGTCTGGTCTGATCTTAGACTGGGAATGAACTCCTATGCCTAAGTCAACCATAAAACGAGCGTGCGGATGCTCAGCCGGTTGGAGGGGTAGGATGCGTAAACCGGGGATCGGCTGGGTCCCCCTCTACGTGTTGTCGATCCTACTATCGTAACCCTTTGTCTGGTCTGATCCTAGACTGGGAATGAACTCGGTATGCCTAAGCCAATCGACGAAATGAACAGACGGGCGAGCACTACGTCAGCCAGAGAGGTGGGATGCGCAAGCCGTGGATTGATAGGGTGGTAGGTAGGTTTAGGCACATCTTCATATTTTCGCCATGCCAATGCCATTTTTATGGCTCATAAATTCATACAATGGTCCCTTAAGCCTTCATGTGATGTTTCATGGTAAGACGACTCGTTTTCTATTTTTCATGATTTTTGAAACTTTTTGCCGTTCGGGATTTTTTTAAATTTTTTCAGAAGGACTTTTGGCCCCAATCTTAGTAGACATGATCCTTGTATTTTTGTTGGCATGCCAAAAAAATTCAGCTAAAAAATCAAAGTGTACAAGATTTTGTGACCATTTGAAAAAAGTGTCCCCATTTTAGACACTTTAATGGCTACTAGCAGCAAACCTGTAAAATCTCAAATGTTCTTTAAGGGGGTGTGAGTTCTCGAGGTTTGATGAGGGATCGGGGGTCAATATAAGGGCCAAGTACCAGCACCCATCGCACATCATGTGCGCACACCCCCCGGCACCCCCAATCGTCAGAACCTCAATGTCGTCGGTCAGGTTCTCCGATGATGCTCCGATAATGGTGCCCCGGGTGAAAAAAAAATGTGGCACCAGCACATGACCGAGCCCAGCATGTGCTACCGTAATCCTTAGTCTGATCCGATCTTAGACTGGGAATGAACTCCGTATGCTTAGCCTGGGAATGAACTCCGTATGCTTAGCCTGGGAATGAACTCCGTATGCCTAAGTCAACCCACGAAACGAGCGTGCGGGCGCTCAGCCGACCAGAAGGGTAGGATGCGCAAGCCGAGGATCGGCCGGGTACCCCTCTGGGTGCTGCCGCAACCCTCAGTGCGGCCCAATCTTAGACTGGGAATGAACTCCGTATACCGAAGCTGACTGATTAAACGAGCGGGCGAGTGGGCACTACGTCGGCCAGAGAGGCGGGATGCGGAAGCCGTGGATCGATAGGGTGGTAGGTGGGTTTAGCACATCCTCATATTTCTGCCATGCCAATGCAATTTTTATGGCTTGTAAACTCATACAACGGTCCATTAAGCCTTCATGTGAAGTTTAATGGCAAGGTGACTCATTTTCTATTTTTCATGATTTTTGAAACTTTTTGCGGTTCGGGATTTTTTAAAATTTCTTCAAAAGGATTTTTGGCCCCAAACTTGGTATACGTGATCCTTGTATTTTTATTGGCATGCATAAAAAAATTCAGGTAAAAACTCGAAGTGTACAACATTTTGTGACCATTTGAAAAAAGTGTCCCCATTTCAGACACTTTAATGGCTACTGGCAGCAAACCTGTAAAATCTCAAATGCTCTTTCAAGGGGGTGTGAGTTCTGGAGGTTTGATGAGGGATAGGGGGCCAATATAAGGGCCAAGTACCAGCACCTATCACACATCATGTGCGCACACCCCCCGGCCCCCCCAATCGTCGGAACCCGTCGATCAGGTTTTCCGACGATGCTCCAGCGATGGTGCCCTGGGCAAAAAAAATGCGGCACTAGCACATGCTCGAGGCCAACATGTGCTGCTGCAATCATCGGTCTGATTCGAGCTTAGACTGGGAATGAACTCCATATGCTTAGACTGGGAATGAACTATGTATGCCTAAGTCAACCCATGAAACGAGCATGCGGGCGCTCAGCCGGCTAGAGGGGTAGGAAGCACAAGCTGGGGATTGACCGGGTCCCCTTCTCTGTGCTACCGATCCTGCCACTGCAACCCTCGATCCGGTCTGATCTTAGACTAGGAATGAACTCCGTATGCCTAAGCTAACCGACAAAACGAGCGGACGAACGGGCACTACGCCGGCCAGAGAGGCGGGATGCGCAAGCCATGGATCCATAGGGTGGTAGGTGGGTTTAGGCACATCTTCATATTTCTACCTTGCCAATGCCATTTTTATGGCTTGTAAATTCATACAATGGCCCCTTAGGACTTCATGTGAAGTTTCATGGCAAGACGACTCGTTTTCTATTTTTTACGATTTTTGAAACTTTTTGCGGTTCGTGATTTTTAAAAATTTTTTCAGAAGGAGTTCTGACCCCAAACTTGATAGACATGATCCCTGTATTTTTGTTGGCATGCAAAAAAAACTTCAGCCAAAAACTCGAAGTGTACAAGATTTTTGTGACCATTTGAAAAAAGTGTCCCTATTTCAGACACTTTAATGGCTACTGGTAGCAAACCTGTAAAATCTCAACTGCTCTTTGAGGGGGTGTGAGTTCTCAAGGTTTGATGAGGGATAGGGGCCCAATATAAGGGCCAAGTACCAGCACCCACCACACATCATGTGCGCACACCTTCCCGGCCCCACCAATCGCCAGAACCCCAATGCCGTCGGTTAGGTTCTCCGACGATGCTCCGATTATGGTGCCCCAGGAGAAAAAAATACGGCACCAGCACATGGTCGAGCCCAGCATGTGCAGTCGTAATCCTTGGTTTGATCCGATCTTAGACTTGGAATGAACTCCGTATGCTTAGACTTGGAATTAACTCCGTATGCCTAAGCTAACCCACGAAATGAGCGTGTGGGCGCTCAGCCGGCCAAAGGGGCATGATCTTAGATTGGGAATGAACTCTGTATGCCTAAGCCAATCGACGAAATGAGTGGGTGGGCGGGCACTACGCTGGCCAGAGAGGCAAGACGCGTAAGACGTGGATCAATAGGATGGTAGGTGGGTTTAGGCATATCTTCATATTTCTGCCATGCCAACGCCATTTTTATGGCTCGTAAATTCATACAATGGTCCCCTAAGCTTTCATGTGAAGTTTCATGGCAAGACGACTCGTTTTCTATTTTTCACGATTTTTGAAACTTTTTACAGTTCAAGATTTTTTAAATTTTTTCAGAAGGAGTTTTGGCACCAAATTTGGTAGACGTGATCCTTGTATTTTTTTTGGCATGCACAAAAAAATTTAGCTAAAAACTCGAAGTGTACAAGATTTTGTTACCATTTGAAAAAAGTGTCCCCATTTCAGACGCTTTAATGGCTACTGGCAGCAAACTTTTAAAATCTCAAATGATCTTTAAGCGGGTGTGAGTTCTCGACGTTTGGTGAGGGATAGGGGGCCAAAAGAAGGGCCAAGTACCAGCACCAATCACACATCATGTGCGCACACCCCCCGACCCTCCCTAATATCCGGAACCCTAATGCCGCCGGTCAGGTTCTCCGACGATGCTCCGATGATGGTGCACCGAGCGAAAAAAATACGGCACCAGCACATGCCTAAGCCAAGCATGTGCTTTCGCAACCCTCGGTCCAGTTCGATCTTAGATTGGGAATGAACTCCGTATGCTTAGACTGGGAATGAACTCCGTATGCCTAAATCAACCCACGAAACAAGCATGCGGATGCTTAGCCAGCCAGAGGGGTAGGAAGCGCAAGCCGGGGATCTACCGGGTGCCACCTTGCGTGCTGTTGATCTTGCTACCATAACCCTCGGTCTAGTTTGATCTTATACTAGGAATGAACTCCGTATGCCTAAGCCAACTGACGAAATAAGCAGGCGGGCGGGTACTATGCCGACCAGAGAGGCGGGATGCGTAAGCTGTGGATCGATAGGGTGGTAGGCGGGTTTAAGCACATCTTCATATTTCTGCCATGCCAATGCCATTTTTATGGCTTGTAAATTCATACAATGGTCCCTTAAGCCTTCATGTGAAGTTTCATGGCAAGACGACTCGTTTTCTATTTTTCATGATTTTTGAAACTTTTTATGGTTCGAGATTTTTGAAAATTTTTCAGAACGAGTTTTGGCCCCAAACTCGGTAGACGTGATCCTTTTATTTTTGTTGGCATGCACAATAAAATTCAGCTAAAAACTTGAAATGTACAAGATTTTGTGACCATTTGAAAAAAATGTCCACATTTCAGACACTCTAATGGCTACTGGCAGCAAACTTATAAAATCTCAAATGCTCTTTAAAGGAGTGTGAGTTTTCGAGGTTTGATGAGGGGTAGGGGGCCAATATAAGGGCCAAGTACCAACCCCCATCGCACATCAAGTGCGCACACCCCCCGACCCCCCCAATCGTTGAAACCCTAATGCCGTCGGTCAGGTTCTCCGACGATCCTCCGACGATGGTGCCCGGGGCGAGAAAAATGTGGCACCAGCATATGCACGAGCCCAGCATGTGCTACCGCAACCCTCGGTCCGGTCCGATCTTAGACTGGCAATGAACTCCGTATGCTTAGACTTGGAATGAACTCCGTATGCCTAAGCCAACCCACAAAAAGAGCGTGCAGGCGCTCAACCGACCAGAGGGGCAGCATATGCAAGTCGGGGATCGGCCGGGTCCCTCTCTACATGCTACCTATCCTGCTACCGTAACCCTCGATCTGGTCTGATCTTAGACTATGAATGAACTTCATATGCATAAGCCAACCGATGAAATGAGTGACGGGTGAGCACTGTGTCGGCCAGAAAGAGGCAGGATGCGCAAGCCGTGAATCGATAGGGTGGTAGGTGGGTTTAGGCACATCTTCATATTTCTTCCATGCCAATGGCATTTTTATGGCTTGTAAATTCATACAATGGTCCCTTAAGCCTTCACGTGAAGTTTCATGGCAAGACGACTCGTTTTCTATTTTTCATGATTTTTGAAACTTTTTACAGTTCGAGATTTGTTTAAAATTTTTTCAGTAGGAGTTTTGGCCCCAAACTTGGTAGGCAAAATCCTTGTATTTTTTTTGGCATGCATAAAAAAATTCAGCTAAAAACTCCAAGTGTACAAGATTTTGTGACCATTTGAAAAAAGTGTCCCCATTCAGACACTTTAATGGCTACTGACAGTAAACCTGTAAAATCTCAAATCCTCTTTAAGGGGGTGTGAGTTCTCGAGGTTTCATGAGGGATAGAGGGCCAATATAAGGGCCAAGTACCAGCACCCATCGCACATCATGTGCGCGCACCCCCCGGCCCCCCCAATTGCTGGAACCCCAATGCTGTCTATCAGGTTCTCTGGTGATGCTCCGACGATGGTGCCCCGGGTGAAAAAAATGTGGCACCAGCATATGCCCGAGCCTAGCATGTGCTGTCGCAACCCTCGATCTAGTCCGATCTTAGACTGGGAATGAATTTCGTATGCTTAGACTGGGAATGAACTTCGTATGCTTAGACTGGGAATGAACTTCGTATGCCTAAGTCAACCCACGAAATGAGCGTGCGGGCGCTCAGCCGGCCAGAGGGGCAGGATGCATAAGACGGGGATCGGCTGGGTGCCCCTCTACGTGCTGTCGATCCTGCTGTCGTAAACCTCAGTCTGGTCTGATCTTAGATAGGGAATGAACTCTGTATGCCTAAGCCAACCGATGAAACGAGCGGGCGGGCGGGCACTACGTAGGCCAGAGAAGCGGTATGCGCAAGCCGTAGATCGATAGGGTGCTAGGTGGGTTTGGGCACATCTTCATATTTTTGCCGTGCCAATGCCATTTTTATGGCTTTTAAACTCATACAACGGTCCCTTAAGCCTTCACGTGAAGTTTCAAGGCAACATGACTCGTTTTCTATTTTTCACGATTTTTGAAACTTTTTGCGGTTTGAGATTTTTTAAAATTTTTTCAGAAGGAGTTTTGGCCCCAAACTTGGTAAGACGTGATCCTTGTATTTTTGTTAGCATGCATAAAAAAATTCAGCTAAAAACTCGAAGTGTACAAGATTTTTTGACCATTTGAAAAAAGTGTCCCCATTTCAGACACTTTAATGGCTACTGGCAGCAAACCTGTAAAAGTTCAAATGCTCCTTAAGGGGTGTGAGTTCTCAAGGTTTGATGAAGGATAGGGGGCCAATATAAGGGCCAAGTACCAGCACCTATCGCACATCATGTGCGCACACCCCCCGGTCCCCCAATCGCCGGAACCCCAATGCTTTCGATCAGGTTCTCCGATGATGCTCCGACGATGGTGCCACGGGTGAAGAAAAATATGGCACCCGTACTTGCTCGAACCCAGCATGTGCTGCCACAACCCTCGGTCCGATCCGATCTTAGACTGGGAATGAACTCCGCATGCTTAGATTGGGAATGAACTCCGTATGGCTAAGTCAACCCATGAAACGAGCGTGCGGGCGCTCAGTCGACCAGAGGGGCAGGATGCACAAGCCGAGGATCGATCGGGTCCCACTCTACGTGCTGTCAAACCTACTACCAGAACCCTCGGTCCAATCTGATCTTACACTGGGAATGAACTCCATATGCCTAAGCCAACCGACGAAATGAGCGGGCGGGCAAGCACTACGCCGGCCAGAGAAGCGGGATGCGCAAGCCGTGGATCGATAGGGTGATAGGTGGGTTTAGGCACATCTTCATATTTTTGCTGTGCCAATGCCACTTTTATGGCTTGTAAATTCATACAATGGTCCCTTAAGCCTTCATGTGAAGTTTCATGGCAAGACGACTCATTTTCTATTTTTCATGATTTTTGAAACTTCTTGTGGTTCGGGATTTTTTTAAATTTTTTTAGAAAGAATTTTGGCCCCAAACTTGGTAGGCATGATCCTTGTATTTTTTTTGGCATGCACAAAAACATTCAGCTAAAAACTCGAAGTGTACAAGATTTTGTGACCATTTGAAAAAAAAGTCCTCATTTCAGACATTTTAATGGCTACTGGCAGCAAACCAGTAAAATCTCAAATGCTCTTTAAGAGGGAGTGAGTTCTCGAGGTTTGATGAGGGATAGGGGGCCAATATAAAGACCAAGTACCAGCACCCACTGCACATCATGTGCGCACACCTCTCGGCCCCCCCAATCGTCAGAACTCCAATGCTGCCGGTCAGGTTCTCCAGCGATGCTCCAGTGATGGCGCCCCGATGAAAAAAAATGCGGCACCAGCACATGCCCGAGGCCAGCATGTGCTACCGTAACCCTCGGTCCACTCCAATCTTAGACTGGGAATGAACTCCGTATGCTTAGACTGGGAATGAACTTCGTATGCCTAAGTCAACCCACAAAACAAGCGTGGAGGCGCTCAGTCGGCCAGAGGGGCAGGATGCGCAAGCTGGGGATCGATCGAGCCCGCCTCTGTGTGCTGTCGATCCTGCTACTACAACCCTCAGTTTGGTTCGATCTTAGACTGGAAATGAACTCCGTATGCCTAAGTCAACCCACGAAATCAGCGTGCGGGCGTTCAGTTGGCCAGAGGGGCAAGACGCGTAAGCTGGGGATCAATCGAGTCCCCATCTGTGTGCTACCAATCCTACTGCCGCAACCCTTGGTCCGGTTCAATCTTAGATTGGGAATTAACTCTCTATGCCTAGGCCAATCGATGAAACAAGCAGGCGGGTGGGCGGGCACTACATCGACCAGAGAGGTGGGAGGCGCAAGTCGTGGATCGATAGGGTGGTAGGTGAGTTTAGGTACATCTTCATATTTTTGCCATGCCAATGCCATTTTTATTGCTTGTAAATTCATACAATGGTCCCTTAAGCCTTCATGTGAAGTTTCATGGCAAGACGACTCGTTTTCTATTTTTCACGATTTCTGAAACTTTTTGCGATTTGGGATTTTTAAAAATTTTTTTAGAAGGAGTTTTGCCCCAAACTTGGTAGATGTGATCCTTGTATTTTTGTTAGCATGCATAAAAAAATTCAGCTAAAAAGTCGAAGTGTACAAGATTTTGTGACCATTTAAAAAAAGTATCCCCATTTTAGATACTTTAATGGCTACTGGCAGCAAACCTGTAAAATCTCAAATGCTCTTTAAGGCGATGTGAGTTCTCGAGGTTTGATGAGGGATAGGGGGCCAATATAAGGGCCAAGTACCAGCACCCATCGCACACCATGTGCGGACACCCCCGGCCCCCCCAAACATCGAAACCCCAAGGCCGCCGATCAAGTTCTCCGGGGATGCTCCGACGATGGTGCCCTGTGCGAAGAAAAATGCGGCACTAGCACATGCTCGAGCCCAGCATGTGCTGTCGTAACCCTCGGTCTGGTCCGATCTTAGACTGGGAATGAACTCCATATGCTTAGACTGGGAATGAACTCCGTATGCCTAAGTCAACCTACGAAATGAGCGTGCGGGCGCTCAGTCGACTAGAGGGGCAGGATGTGCAAGCCGAGGATCGATCGGGTCCCCCTCTGCATGCAATCGATCCTACTACCGCAACCCTCGGTTCGGTCCAATCTTAGACTGGGAATGAACTCCATATGCCTAAGCCAACAGACGAAATGAGCGGACGGGCGGGGCACTACGCTGACCAGAGAGACGGGATGCGTAAGCCGTGGATCGATAGGGTGGTAGGTGGGTTTAGGCACATCTTCATATTTCTGCCATGCCAATGCCATTTTTATGGCTTGTAAATTCATACAATGGTCCCTTAAGCCTTCATGTGAAGTTTCATGGCAAGATGACTAATTTTCTATTTTTCACAATTTTCAAAACTTTTTGGGGTTCGGGATTTTTTAAAATTTTTTCAGAAAGAGTTTGAGCCCCAAACTTGGTAGACGTGACCCTTGTATTTTTGTTGGCATGCACAAAAAAATTCAGCTAAAAACTCAAAGTGTACAAGATTTTGTGACCATTTGAAAAAAGTGTCCCCATTTCAGACACTTTAGTGGCTACTTGCAGCAGACTTGTAAAATCTCAAATGCTCTTTAAGGGGGTGTGAGTTCTCTAGGTTTGATGAGGGATAGGGGGCCAATATAAGGGCAAAGTACCAGCACCCATCACACATCATGTGCACACACCCCCCGGCCCCCCCAATCGCCGGAACCCTAATGTTGTCGGTCAGGTTCTCTGGAGATGCTCCGATGATGGTGCCCCAGGTGAAGAAAAATGTGGCACCAGCACATGCCCGAGCCCAGCATGTGCTGCGGTAACCCTCGGTCTGGTCCGATCTTAGACTAGGAATGAACTCCGTATGCTTAGACTGGGAATGAAATCCGTAGGCCTAAGTCAAACCATGAAATGAGCGTGCGGGCGTTCAGCCGGCTAGAGGGGCAGGATGCGCATGTCGGGGATCGATCGGGTCCCCCTCTGCATGCTGCCGATCCTGCTGCTGTAACCCTCGATCTGGTCTGATCTTAGACTAGGAATGAACTCTGTATGCTTAAGCCAACTGACGAAACAAGCGGGCGGGTAATACGCAGGCCAGAGCAACGGGATGTGCAAGCCGTGGATCGATAGGGTGGTAGGCGGGTTTAGGCACATCTTCATATTTCTACTGTGCCAATGCCATTTTGATGGCTTGTAAATTCGTACAATGGTCCCTTAGGCCTTCATGTGAAGTTTCATGGCAAGACGACTCGTTTTCTATTTTTCACGATTTTTGAAACTTTTTATGGTTCGAGATTTTTTAAAATTTTTTCAGAAGGTGTTTTACCCCCCAAACTTCGTAGACATGGTCCTTGTATTTTGTTGGCATGCACATGAAAATTCAGCTAAAAACTCGAACTGTACAAGATTTTGTGACCATTTGAAAAAAGCATCCCCATTTCAGACGCTTTAATGGCTACTGGCAGCAAACCTATAAAATCTCAAATGCTCTTTAAGGGGGTGTGAGTTCTCAAGGTTTGATGAGGGATAAGGGGCCAATATAAGGGCCAAGTACCAGCACCCATCGTACATCATGTGCGCACAACCCCACCGACCCCCTCAATTGTCGGAACCCCAATGCCGTCGATCAAGTTTTTCGGTGATGCTCTGGCGATGGTGCCCTGAGCAAAGAAAAATGCGACACCAGCACATGCCCGAGCCTAGCATGTGCTGTCGTAACCTTCGATCAGGTCTGATCTTAGATTGGGAATTAACTCCGTATGCTTAAACTAGGAATGAACTCCATATGCCTAAGTCAACCCATGAAACGAGCGTACGGGCGCTCAGTCGACCATAAGGGCAAGATGTGCAAGCCGGGGAACAGTCGGGTCCCCCTCTGCGTGCTATCGATCTTGCTACCGTAACCCTCAGTCTGGTCTGATCTTAGATCGAGAATGAACTCTGTATGCCTAAGCCAACCCATGAAATGATCGGAAGGGCGGGCGGGCACTACGCTGGCCAGATAAGCGGGATCCTCAAGTCGTGGATCGATAGGGTGGTAGGTGGATTTGGGCACATCTTCATATTTTTACCATGCCAATGCCAATTTTATGGCTTGTAAATTCATACAATGGTCCCTTAAGCCTTCATGTGAAGTTTCATGGCAAGACGAATCGTTTTCTATTTTTCACGATTTTTGAAACTTTTTGCAGTTCAGGATTTTTTAAATCTTTTCAGAAGGAGTTTTGGCCCCAAACTTGGTATACGTGATCATTGTATTTTTTTTTTTGGCATGCACAAAAAAATTCAGCTAAAAACTCAAAGTGTACAAGATTTTGTGACCATTTGAAAAAAGTGTCCCCATTTCAGACACTTTAATGGCTACTGGCAGCAAACCTGTAAAATCTCAAATGCTCTTTAAGGGGGTGTGAGTTCTCGAGGTTTGATGAGGGATAGGGGGCCAATATAAGGGCCAAGTACCAAAACCCATTGCACATCATGTACGCACACCCCCCAGCCCCCTAATCGTCGGAACCCCAATGTCGTCGATCAGGTTCTCCGACGATGATCCGACGATGATGCCCCAGGCAAAAAAAAATACAACACCAGCACATGCCCGAGCCCAGCATGTGCTACCACAATCCTCAGTCTGATCTGATCTTAGACTAGGAATGAACTCCGTATGCTCAGACTAGGAATGAACTCCGTATGCCTAAGCCGATCGATGAAACGAGCGAGCGGGTGGGCACTACGTCGGCCAGAGAGGCGGGATGCACAAGCCATGGATTGATAGGGTGGTAGGTGGGTTTAGGCACATCTTCATATTTCTACCGTGCCAATGCAATTTTTATGGCTTGTAAATTCATACAATGGACCCTTAAGCCTTCATGTGAAGTTTCTTGGCAAGACGACTCGTTTTCTATTTTTCACGATTTTTGAAACTTCTTGCATTCGGGATTTTTTAAAATTTTTTCAAAAGGAGTTTTGGCCCCAAACTTGGTTGACGTGATCCTTGTATTTTTGTTGGCATGCACAAAACAATTCAGCTATAAACTCAAAGTGTACAAGATTTTGTGACCATTTGAAAAAAGTGTCCCAATTTCAGACACTTTAATGGCTATTGGCAGCAAACCTGTAAAATCTCAAATGTGTTTTAAGGGGGTTTAAGTTCCCGAGGTTTGATGAGGGATAGGGGGCCAATATAAGGGCCAAGTGCCAGCACCCATCGCACATCATGTGCGCAGACCCCATCCTAACCCCCCCAATCGTCGAAACCCCAATGTCACCGGTCAGGTTCTCCGACGATGCTCTGACGATGGTGCCCCGGGCGAAGAAAAATGTGGCACCGGCACATGGCTGAGCCCAGCATGTGCTACCGTAACCCTCGGTCCGGTCTGATCTTAGACTGGGAATGAACTTCGTATGCTTAGACTGGGAATGAACTCTATATGCCTAAGTCAACCCATGAAACGAGCGTACGGGCACTTAGCCGGCCAGAGGGGCAGGGTGCACAAGTCGGGGATCGACCAAGTCCCCCTCTACGTGTTGTCGATCCTGCTACCGCAACCCTCGGTCTGATTCAATCTTAGACTACAAATAAACTTCATATGCCTAAGTCAACCTATGAAACGAGCGTGCAGACACTCAGCCGAGCTGAGGGGCAGGATGCGTAAGCCGGGCATTGGCCGGGTCTCCCTCTGCATGCTGTCGATCCTGCTGCCACAACCCTTGGTCCGATCCGATCTTAGACTAGGAATGAACTCCGTATGCCTAAGTCAACCCACGAAACGAGCGTTCGGGCACTCAGCCGACCAGAGGGGCAGGATGCACAGGCCGGGGATCGACAGGGTCCCCCTCTGTGTGCCTACTGCCGTAACCCTCGATCCAGTCTGATCTTAGATTGGGAATAAACTCCGTATGCCTAAGCCAACTGACGAAACGAGCAGGCGGGCGGGCGGGCACTACGCCGACCAGAGAGGCAGGATGCTCAAGCCGTGGATCGATAGGGTGGTAGGAGGGTTTAGGCACATCTTCATATTTTTGCCATGCGAATGCCATTTTTGGGGCTTGTAAATTCATACAATGGTCCCTTAAGCCTTCATGTGAACTTTAATGCAAGACGACTCATTTTTTATTTTTCATGAATTTTGAAACTTTTTACGGTTCGAGATTTTTTAAAATTTTTTTAGAAGGAGTTTTGTTCCCAAACTTGGTAGACGTGATCCTTTTATTTTTTTTGGCTTGCATAAAAAAATTCAGCTAAAAACTCACATTTGAAAAAAGTGTCTGCATTTCAGACACTTTAATGGCTACTGGCAGCAAACCTGTAAAATCTGAAATGCTCTTTGAGGGGGTGTGGGTTCTCGAGGTTTGATGAGGGATAATGGGCCAATATAAGGGCTAAGTGCTAGCACCCATCGCACATCATCTGCGCACACCCCCAGCCCCCCCAATCGTCGGAACCTCAATGCCGCCGGTCAAGTTCTCTGGCGATGCTCCAACGATGGTGCCTCGGGCGAAGAAAAATGGGGCATCAGCACATGCCCGAGCCCAGGATGTGCTACCGTAACCCTCGGTCCGATTCGATGTTAGACTGGGAATGAACCCCATATGCTTAAGCCAACCGATGAAACGAGCGGACGGGCGGGCACTACGCCAGCCAGAGAGGCAAGATGCGCAAGCCGTGGATCGATAGGGTGGTAGGTGGGTTTAGGCACATCTTTATATTTCTGTAGTACCAATGCCATATTTGTGGCTTGTAAATTCATACAATGGTCCCTTAAGCCTTTATGTGAAATTTCATGGCAAGACGACTCGTTTTCTATGTTTCATGATTTTTTCAACTTTTAGCGGTTCGAGATTTTCTAAAACTTTTTCAAAAAAAGTTTTGGCCCCAAACTTGGTAGACGTGATCCTTGTATTTTTTTTGGCATGCACAAAAAAAATTCAGCTAAAAACTCAAAGTGTACAAGATTTTGTGACCATTTGAAAAAAGTGTCCCCATTTCAGACACTTTAATGGCTACTAGCAGTAAACCTGTAAAATCTCAAATGCTCTTTAAGGGGGTGTGAGTTCTTGAGGTTTGATAAGGGATAGGGGGCCAATATAAGGGCCAAGTTACAGCACCCAATGCACATCATGTGCGCACACCCCTCCCGGCCCCCCTAATCATCGATACCCTAATGCCGTTGGTCAGGTTCTTCGGTGATGCTCTGGCGATGGTGCCTCGAGCAAAGAAAAATGCACACCAGCACATGCCCGAGCCCAGCATGTGCTGCCATAACCCTCAGTCTAATTCGATCTTAGACTGGGAATAAACTTTGCATGCTTAGACTGGCAATAAACTCCGTATGCCTAAGTTAACCCACGGAACGAGTGTGCGGGTGCTCAGTCGACCAGAGGGGCAGGATGCACAAGTCGGGGATCAGCCGGGTCACCCTCTGCGTGCTGCCGATCCTACTGTCACAGCCCTCTATCCGGTCCAATCTTAGACTAGCAATGAACTACGTATGCCTAAGCCAACCGACGAAATGAGTGGGTGGGCGGGCATTACGCCTGCTAGAGAGGTGGGATGCGCAAGTCATGGATCGATAGGGTGGTAGGTGAGTTTAGGTGCATCTTCATATTTCTACCATGCCAATGCCATTTTTATGGCTTGTAAATTCATACAATGGTCCCTTAAGCCTTCATGTGAAGTTTCATGGCAAGATGACTCGTTTTTCTATTTTTCACGATTTTTTAAACTTTTTGTGGTTCAAGATTTTTTAAAATTTTTTCAGTAGGAGTTTAAGCCCCAAACTTGGTAGACGTGATCCTTGTATTTTTGTTGGCATGCGCAAAACAATTCAGCTAAAAACTCGAAGTGTACAAGATTTTGTGACCATTTGAAAAAAGTGTCCCCATTTTAGACACTTTATTGGCTACTGGCAGCAAACCTGTAAAATCTCAAATGCTCTTTAAGGGGGTGTGGGTTCTCGAGGTTTGATGAGGGATAGGGGGCAAAAATAAGGGCCAAGTACCAGCACCCATCGCACATCATGTGCGTACACCCCTCCGGCCCTCCCAATCGTCGGAACCCCAATGCCATCCGCCAGGTTCTTCGGCGATGCTCTAGCGATGGTGCCCCAAGCGAAAAAAAATACGGCACCAGCAAATGCCCGAGCCCAGCATGTGCTGCTGCAATCCTCGATCTGATCCAATCTTAGATGGGAATGAACTCCGTATGCCTAAGCCAACCCATAAAATGAGTGTGTGGGCGCTCAACCGGCCAGAGGGCCAAGATGCGCAAGCCGAGGATCGACCGGGTCCCCCTTTACATGCTGTCGATCCTGCTGCCACAACCCTAGGTCTGGTCCAATCTTAGACTGGGAATGAACTCCGTATGCCTAAGCCAACTGATGAAACGAACGGACGGGCGAAAGGGCACTCCGCCGGCCAGAGAGGCGGGATGCGCAAGCCGTGGATTGATAGGGTGGTAGGTGGGTTTAGGCACATCTTCATATTTCTGCCATGCCAATGCCATTTTTATGGCTCGTAAATTCATACAATGGTCCCTTAAGCCTTCATGTGAAGTTTCATGGCAAGACAACTCGTTCTCTATTTTTTTTTATTTTCAAAACTTTTTACGGTTCGAGATTTTTTAAAAATTTTTCAGAAGGAGTTTTGGCCCAAACTTGGTAGACGTGATCCCTGTATTTTTCTTGGCATGCACAAAAAAATTTAGCTAAAAACTTGAAGTGTACAAGATTTTGTGACCATTTGAAAAAAGTGTCCCCATTTTAGACACTTTAATGGCTACTGGCAGCAAACCTGTAAAATCTCAAATGCCCTTTAAGGGGGTGCTAGTTCTCGAGGTTTGATAAGGGATAGGGGGCCAATATAAGGGCCAAGTTATAGCACCCATCACACATCATGTGCGCACACCCCTCCCGGCCCCCCCAATCGCCGATACCCTAATGCCATCGATCAGGTTCTTTGGCGATGCTCCGGTGATGGTGCCTCGAGCGAAGAAAAATGTGCACCAACGCATGCCCGAGCCCAGCATGTGCTGCCGCAAACCTCAGTCCGGTCTGATCTTAGACTGGGAATTAACTCCGCATGCTTAGACTGGTAATGAACTTCGTATGCCTAAGTTAACCCACGAAACGAGCGTGCGGGCGCTCATTCGGCCAGAGGGGCAGGATGCACAGGCCGAGGATCAGCCCGGTCCCCCTCTGCGTGCTACCGATCTTGCTGTCATAACCCTCAGTCCGGTCCAATCTTAGACTAGGAATGAACTACGTATGCGTAAGCCAACTGACGAAACGAGTAGGCGGGCGGGCATTACACCTGCTAGAGAGGTGGGATGCGCAAGCCATGGATCGATAGGGTGGTAGGTGGGTTTAGGTGCATCTTCATTTTTATACCATGCCAGTGCCATTTTTACGGCTTGTAAATTCATACAATGGTCCCTTAAGCCTTCATGTGAAGTTTCATGGCAAGACGACTCGTTTTTTATTTTTCACGATTTTTGAAACTTTTTTCGGTTCGAGATTCTTTAAAATTTTTTCAGTAACAGTTTTGGCCCCAAACTTGGTAGACGTGATCCTTGTATTTTTGTTGGCATGCACAAAACAATTCAGCTAAAAACTCGAAGTGTGCAAGATTTTGTGACCATTTGATAAAAGTGTCCCCATTTCAGACACTTTAATGGCTACTGGCAGCAAACCTGTAAAATCTCAAATGCTTTTTAAGGGGGTGTGAGTTCTCGAGGTTTGATGAGGGATAGGGGGCCAATATAAGGGCCAAGTACCAGCACCCATCACACATCATGTGCGCACTCCCCCCGGCCCTCCCAATCATCGGAACCCCAATGCCACCGATTAGGTTCTCCCGCGATGCTCCGATGATGGTGCCCCGGGCGAAGAAAAATGTGGCACCAGCACATGGTCGAGCCCAGTATGTGCTACCGCAACCCTCGATCCGGTCTGATCTTAGACTGGGAATGAACTTCGTATGCCTAAGTCAACCCATGAAAGAGTGTGTGGGCGTTCAGTCGGCCAGAGGGGCAGGATGCGCAAGCCAAGGATCGACTGGGTCCCCCTCTGTGTGCTACCGATCCTACTACCGAAAACCTCGGTCTGGTCTGATCTTAGACTGGGAATGAACTCCGTATCCCTAAGCCAACCGACGAAACGAGCGGGCGGGTGGGCACTACGCCGACCAGAGAGGCAGGATGCGCAAACCGTGGATCGATAGGGTGGTAGGTGGGTTTAGGCACATCTTCATATTTCTGCCGTGCCAATGCCATTTTTATGGCTTCTAAATTCATACAATGGTCCCTTAAGCCTTCATGTGAAGTTTCATGGCAAGACGACTCGTTTTCTATTTTTCATGATTTTTGAAACTTTTTACGGTTTGAGATTTTTTAAAATTTTTTCAGAAGGAGTTTGGCCCCAAACTCGGTAGACGTGATCCTTGTATTTTTCTTGGCATGCACAAAAAAATTTAGCTAAAAACTCGAAGTGTACAAGATTTTGTGACCATTTGAAATAAGTGTCCCCATTTTAGACACTTTAATGGCTACTGGAAGCAAACCTGTAAAATCTCAAATGCTTTTTAAGGGGGTGTGAGTTCTCGAGGTTTGATGAGGGATAGGGGGCCAATATAAGGGCCAAGTACCAGCACCTATCGCATATCATGTGCGCACACCCCCCGGCCCCTCAATCGCCGGAACCCCAATGTCGTCGGTTAGGTTCTCCCGCGATGCTCCGACGATGGTGCCCTGGGCGAAGAAAAATGAGGCACCAGCACATGGTTGAGCCCAGCATGTGCTGCCGCAATCCTCAGTCTGATATGATCTTAGATCGGGAATGAACTCCGTATGCTTAGACTAGGAATGAACTCCGTATGCTTAAGTCAACCCACGAAACGAGCGTGCATGTGTCACGGGCTCCGACCTTAGACTCAGAATCCGTGCGGCCTTACGCTTGGAATCTCCTCCTGTATGTCGAAGTCAGCCTAAAACACAAGCGTGTGGGCACTAGAACAACGGGAAGGGCTGATTATGCAAGTTAAAGAGAAACATGATAAGAAGGTAGAATTCTGGAAATACTCTTGTATTCACTGAAACAGAAGTGTTTGATGGTGTACAAATGAGGGTGAAGCAGCTCTCTATTTATAGTTGAGCCTCCAGCTACACTTAATGGCAATATCCCTTGAATAAAGGCTAAAATGAAGGGATTATATAGATTACAATCAATCAGGATGCTAACTCCTGATTTTCAGGGTCAACCAAATCTGCCAGGATGCTCCTGCTGATCCTACCTGCTTCCAGAAGCTTCCCTTGCATGTCTAGCACCTTGGGCCCTTCTGGATGTGGTGTGGGCAGCTTGTATGCCAGGCCTTGGTCTCACAGGCTGGACTGTAAGTTGGGCGGGCGTTTTGAACTCATTTGCTAGGCTTTGTGCGCAGATACCCTCCAGCACGCCTGGTCTGCGACCTTCAACCTCTGGCTCGCCTGCTGGTGCACCTGATGTACTTGGCGTGCCCACCCAGACATTCTCCTTCACCTGATTGCGTAATGCCCTCGTTGCATCTTCTGCATGGTACTGCCTGATCTAGTCCCCGAACTACCATAAGTCATCTGCTAGTTCCCAGCTCGCCTCACTGTCTAGAAGTCCCTTCCAGCACATCAAGTACTTTTGTCTTGGCTGATAGTTCTTCTGTCTCACCTCCCAGTCAACTATGATGCTGTGAACCTCTTTCTCATATGAGGCCCTTGCTCCCAATGGCGCACACTTTGACTCTGTCCATCCTGGATCTCCCTCATCCTTATGGAACGGCTTGAGCATGCTCACATGGAACACTGGGTGTACCCTCAGCTTAAGTGGCATATCCAGCTTGTAGGTAACCTTGCCTACCCTCTTGACTACTCGAAAAGGTCCCTCATACCTCCGGACTAGGCCTTTGTGCAGCCCTCTGTGGCACACAATGGGATGCAGCTTCACCAACACCAAGTCTCTAACCTGGAACTGCACGTCCCGCCTATTCTAGTCTGCCCACTTCTTCGACCTCTTGGCCGCCTTGTGTAGACAAACTCTGGCCAAGTTAGTTTGCTCCTGCCATGCCTTGGCAAACTTGTATGCTGCTGGATTCGGGCCTGTATAACCTGCATCAATCGAACTGGGTGTTAGTGGTTCCTGTCACAACCTCAAATGGGCTCTAGTTCGTTGCCTCGCTCCTTCGCAAGTTATAGGAAAACTGTGCAATATCTAGCAGCTTTGGCCAGTCCCTTTGTATGGCACTCACATAGTGCCTGAGGTAGACCTCCAATAATCCATTCACTCATTCTGTCTGCCCATCGGTCTGCAGATGCATATTGGTGGAAAAGTTCAAGTCTGACCCTAACAGCTTGAACAACTCAGTCCAGAACCTGCTCGTGAAATGCCCATCCCAATCACTAACAATGGTCCTCGCACTCCCTAGTACTTAACCATGTTCTTCATGAACAATCAAGCTACCTCCTCGGCTGGGCACTCCTTGGTTGCTGGAATGAAGATTCCATACTTGGAAAACCTGTCCACCACTACCATGATGCTTCCAAACCCTTCTGCTTTGGGTAGACCGACTATAAAGTCTAGAGAAACACTCTCCCATGGTCGCTCTAGCACTGGCAATGGCTACAAGAGACCGCCTGGTTTCTTGAGCTCCACCTTGTCCTGTTGGCACACAAGACAAGTCTTCACATAGGCCTCTACATCATCCCTCATGTACGGCCAGTAGTACCAGTCCTTATCAGCACCAAGGTGCAGCTCACTCCGGGGTGTCCAGCCTACCTTGAATTATGGCATTCTTGCAAAACTTTCTTGCGGAGCTTTCCATATTGTGGCACAAACAGTCTACTACCCCTGGTGTACAACAAACCATCCTGCATCTACCTTGCTGGGCGTACTTCATCAAAGCTTTGGCTATAGGATCATGTACAAGTCCCTCTTTGATGCGCCACACCAGTGACCCCTCTGGTTGGCTAATGGTAGCAAGGTTAGCCTTCTTGCTCAGGGTGTCTGCCACTAGGTTCACCCACCCCGGCTTGTACTCCATCTGAAAGTCAAATTTCGTAAGAAAATCTTACCATCTCGCCTGCTTGAGGGACAGCTTCTTCTGCGTCTAGAAGTAGTTGGTTGCCACATTGTCCGTCCTCACCATGAACCTCGACCTCAACAGGTAATGGCATCAAGTGCGTAAGCAGTGCACCACTGCAGTCGTCTCCTTCTCTTGGACCGTGTACTTGCATTCAGTCTCATTCAGCTTCCTACCCTCGAATGCAATTGGACGTCCCTATTGCATCAACACGCCCCCTATGGCAAAGTCTGATGCATCCGTATGCACCTCATACAACTTGGCATGGTCTGGCAAGGCCAAGACTGGCTCCTCGATCATAGCCCACTTCAACTTGTCAAAGGCTTCCTAGCACCCTGCACTCCACTCCCATGCTCTCCCTTTCTTGAGCAAGTCAGTCAATGGCGTGGCTATTGCTGAGTGACCTTTGATGAAGCATTTGTAGTAGTTAACCAGCCTAAGGAACGATCTCAACTCAGTGACCTTGGCTGGCGGTTACCATTCCAGGATGGCGTGTATCTTGCCTTCATCCATGCGTATCCAGCCACCTCTCACTATGTGGCCAAGGAACGGGACCTTCTGCTGGGCGAATGAGCATTTCTCCCTCTTGACAATCAGCTTGTGCGCCCGCAACACCTCGAACACCTATCTCAAGTGGCTATATGCTCTCCCAAAGTTTGGCTATAGATCACAATGTCATCCAAATAAACCATAACAAATCGATCAAGGAATGACTAAAGTACCTTTTTCATAAGGGTACAAAATGTTGCTGAGGCGTTCATGAGTCCGAAAGGCATCATCAAGAACTCATACGAACCATACCGAGTGACACATGCTATCTTTGGCTCATCTCCCTTCGCGATCCTGACTTGATAGTAGCCCGACCTTAAATCCAGCTTGGTGAACCACCTTGTACTCCCAAGTTGGTCAAACAAGTCCGTAATGAGTGGGATGGGGTCTTGATGGTCAGCTTGTTCAAAGCCCGATAGTCTATGCATAGCCGTAATGACCCATCATGCTTACGCTGGAATAAAATCGATGCACCATAGGGTGCCTTCGATGGCCTGATGAAGCTAGCATCAACTAACTTTTTGAGCTACTTCCTCAACTCTTCCAACTCTGGTGGAGACATTCGATAAGGGGCTCTGGCTGGTGGCTTGGCCTCAGACACCAGCTCGATCTTGTGGTCCACCTTCCTTTTAGGTGGTAGCTTGCTAGGTAGCTTTGCGAGCATCACATCACTAAAGGTCTTCAGTACTTTTAGCACCTCCAAGGGTGACTCGATCTCCTTCTCCCTTGGCTCATCATATTTCAAGGCTGCCAAGAAGGTGTCTTCTTATCTGCTTACCACCTTGGCAAATTGGATGGCTGACACCACCCGCGACCCAATTCCAGACCCTCTCTTCAATGGCACTAGGCATTGGCATCGTGCATCCAAAATGCAAACACAATCAGCAAAAGGCACAAGAAGGGCGTTAATCTGAACAAAGAAATCCAACCCAATCACAAACTCATAGTTATCAAGGGGTATTACCTTTATGTTCTCCTTGCCTTTCCAGTCTCCAAGTTGTAACTCCACTCCTCGTGCTACTCCAATGGCTAGAACTTCCTTGGAGTTCACCGTTTTAATGGTACCAATCCCTTTCTGCACCTTCAGTCCGAGCTTTCGGGCTCTCTCACCTGAAATAAAAGGATGTGAGGCACCTGTGTCTATCAGTGCACTCACCTTTTGACCCGTAACCATCAGATCCGTAAACATCAAGCCCTTTGGCTTATGGCTCCCCTTACTCTGGACAGCATTGAGGATGAACGACCCAAGTTTTCCTGCCCCTGACTCTGGCTCCTCGTCAGACTCTTTGTCTATAGTAGCCAGCCTGCCCTTCTATGGGTAATTACGTGCTATGTGGCTCCCTCCACATAGGTAGCATACTAGTGGCTCTCGGTCCCCCTTCGCTTTTCACTTGCCTACTGGTGGCTTCCTCTCACCATCCTTGGTTGAACTGTCTCGGTCCCCATCCTTGGACTCCCGATCATAGTCCTTCCCCTTGGATTATTTCTTCTGGTCCCTATCGTCCCTGCCCTTACCCTTGGGCTTGGAAGACTCAAACTTGTTTAGAGGCTTAAACTCTATCAAGGCCTCGGTAGTAGTCATGGCTTTAGCCAAGTCATGAACTCCCCTTTTTTGTAGCTTATGCTTCACCCACGACTTCAGCCCATCCATGAAAGCAAATAAGGCATCCTTCTCACCCAGATCTGAGATCTGTAGCATCAGTTCAGAGAATTTCTGGACATACTCCCTTATGTTCTCTTCCTGGCTAAGTCAACGTAACTTTGCCCGCGCCTCATCATCGGCATACTCTGAGTAAAATTACTCTCTAAACTCCTTTTGGAACTCTGCCCAAGTTCCAATCTTGGCACTCCCACACCTGACATTATCACACTTGTGCCTCCATCACAATAAGGCTACATCAGTGAGATACATAACAGCGGTGCTTACCTTTATCGCCTCATCTTGCATGCCCATGGCCTGGAAGTACTACTCCATACCCTAAAGGTAGTTGTCTACTTCCTTAGCCGACCTAGTCCCCTTGAACTCCTTAGGCTTGGGGACATCCAATCTGGATTTGGACACTCCAGCAAACATGCCATTCCCAATGGCAGTCTTACAAGCAACGAGCTCACTGGTAAGCTCTTCCATCCGCTGGTGCATAGCTTCCATGCCATCGCGTAGGGTCAGCACTTCAGCCTCCAAGGTCTGATTCTTTTGGGTGAACACGTCCAAGCCTTTGTTAAAAGCAACTTGTAGCTCACTTTGGATCTCTTCCCCCATGGAGTCTAGCGATGCAATGTTAGTCTCTACCTCCTCAAGCTTCTCCCCCATGTCACCCATGCTCACCTCCACCTTGGCCAGCCTACCGTCCATGGTAGACCAGATATCTCTAGAACTGCCTTTCCTCCCTTTTCCAGGCCCATGCTCCTGGGCCTCTGGTTGTTGGTTAGCAGCGTCACTTTGGGATGCCATCTCCACAATCACGATCTAACTTGCACAACACAAACACACAGAATCAAACTTGCTCTGATACCAACTGTCACGGGCTCCGACCTTAGACTCTGAATTCATGCGACTTTAGGCTTGGAATCTCCTCCTTTATGCCTAAGTCAGCCTAAAACACAAGCGTGCGGGCACTAGAACAATGGAAAGGGCTGATTACGCAAGTTAAAGAGAAACAGGATAAGAAGGTAGAATTCTAGAAATGCTCTTGTTTTCACTGAAACAAAAGTGTTTGATGGTGTACAAATGAGGGTGGAGCAGCCCTCTATTTATAGTTGAGGCTCCAGCTACACTTAATGGCAATATCCCTAGAATAAAGGCTAAAATCAAGGGATTATATAGATTACAATCAATCAGGATGCTAACTCCTGATTTTCAGGGTCAACCAAATCTACCAAGATGCTCTTGCTGATCCTGCTTGCTACCAAAAGCTTCCCTTGTGTGTCTAGCACCTTGGGCCCCTTTAGATATGGTGCGGGCAGCTTGTATGCCAGGCCTTGGTCTCACAGGTTGACCTACAAGTTAGGTGGCTGTTCTGAACTCGTTTGCTAGGCTTTGCACGCAGATACCCACCAGCACACCTAGTCTACGGGCCTCAACCTCTGGCTCGCCTACTGGTGCGCCTGATGTGCCTGGTGCACCCGCCCAGGGTGTGACACGTGCGCTCAGCCGGCCAGAGGGGTAGGATGCACAAGCTGGGGATCGATCGGGTCCCCCTCTGCGTGCTGTCGTTCCTGCTGCCCCAACCCTCGGTTCGATCTGATCTTAGAGTGAGAATGAACTCCATATGCCTAAGCCAACCGATGAAATGAATGGATGGGCGGGCACTACATCGGCCAGAGAGGCAGGATGCACAAGCCGTGGATCGATAGGGTGGTAAGTGGGTTTAGGAACATATTCATATTTCTACCGTGCCAATGCCATTTTTATGGCTTGTAAATTCAAAAAATGGTCCGTTAAGCCTTTATGTGAAGTTTCATGGCAAGATGACCCATTTTTTATTTTTCATGATTTTCAAAACTTTTTACGGTTCGAGATTTTTTAAAATTTTTCCAGAAGGAGTTTTGGCCCTAAACTTGGTAGACGTGATCCTTGTATTTTTGTTGGCATGCACAAAAAAATTAAGTAAAAACTCAAAGTGTACAAGATTTTGTGACCATTTGCAAAAAGTGTCCCCATTTCAGACACTTTAATGGCTACTGGCAGTAAACCTGTAAAATCTCAAATGCTCTTTAAGGGGGTGTGAGTTCTCCAGGTTTGATGAGGGATAGGGGCCAATATAAGGGCCAACTACTTGCACCCATCGCACAACATGTGTGCACATCCTCCTCGACCCCCCCAATCGCCAGAACCCCAATGCCGCTGGTCAACTTCTCCTGTGATGCTCCGACGATGGTGCCCCGGGCGAAGAAAAATACGACACCAGCACATGCCCGAGCCCAGCATGTGTTGCCACAACCGTCGGTCCGATCCAATCTTAGACTGGGAATGAACTCCGTATGCTTAGACTAGGAATGAACTCCGTACGCCTAAGTCAACCCATGAAACAAACGTGCGGGTGTCAGCCGGCCAGAGGGGCAGGATGCATAAATCGATGATCGATCGGGTCCCCCTCTGCGTGCTGCTGATCCTATTGCCACAACCCTCGATCCGGTCTGATCTTAGATTGGGAAAGAACTCCGTATGCCTAAGCCAACCGACGAAACGAGCGGGTGGACGGGCACTACGCCAGAGAGGCAGGATGCGCAAGCCATGGATCGATAGGGTGGTAGGTGGGTTTAGGCACATCTTCATATTTCTGCCATGCCAATGCCATTTTTATGGCTTGTAAATTCATACAATGGTCCCTTAAGCCTTCATGTGAAGCTTCATGGCAAGACGACTCATTTTCTATTTTTCACGATTTTTTAAACTTTTTACGGTTCAGGATTTTTTTAAATTTTTTCACAAGGAGTTTTGGCCCCAGACTTACTAGACGTGATCCTTGTATTTTTGTTGGCATGCACAAAACAATTCAGCTAAAAATTCGAAATGTACAACATTTTGTGAGCATTTGAAAAAAGTGTCCCCATTTCAGACACTTTAATGGCTACTGGCAGCAAACCGATAAAATCTCAAATGCTCTTTAAGAGGGTGTGAGTTCTCGAGGTTTGATAAGGGATAGGGGGCCAATATAAGGGCCAAGTACCACCACCCATTGTATATCATGTGCGCACACCCCCCAATCATCGGAACCCCAATGCCGCATGTCAGGTTCTCCGACAATGCTTCGGCGATGGTGCCTCGGGTGAAAAAAAATACGGCACCAGCACATGGTCGAGCCCAGCATGTGCTATTGCAGTCCTTGGTCCGATCCGATCTTAGACTTGGAATGAACTCCGTATGCTTAGACTGGGAATTAACTCCGTATACCTAAGTCAACCCACGAAATGAGCGTGCGGGCGTTCAGTCGGCTAGAGGGGCAGGATGCATAAGCCGAAGATCGATCGGGTCCCTTTCACTGTGCTGTCGATCCTACTACCAAAACCCTTAATTTGGTCTGATCTTAGATTGGGAATCAACTTCGTATGCCTAAGCCAACCGACAAAACGAGCGGGCGGGTGGGCACTACGCTGGCCAGAGAGACGGGATGCGCAAGCCGAGGATCGATAGGGTGGTAGGTGGGTTTAGGCACATCTTCATATTTCTGCTATGCCAATGCCATTTTTATGGCTTGTAAATTCATAAAACGGTCCCTTAAGCCTTCATGTGAAGTTTCATTGCAAGACGACTCGTTTTCTATTTTTCATGATTTTTGAAACTTTTTACTGTTCGAGATTTTTTAAATTTTTTTCAGAAAGAGTTTTGGCCCAAAAATTGGTAGACGTGATCCTTGTATTTTTTTTGGCATGCCCAAAAAAATTCAACTAAAAACTCAAAGTGTACAAGATTTTGTTACCATTTGAAAAAAGTGTCACCATTTCAGACACTTTAATGGCTACTGGCAGCAAACCTGTAAAATCCCAAATGCTCTTTAAGGGGCTGTGAGTTCTCAAGGTTTAATGAAGGATAGGGACCAATATAAGGGCCAAGTACCAGCACCCATTGCACATCATGTGCGCACACCCCCCGGCCCCCCCAATCGCCAAAACCCCAATGCCGCCGGTTAGGTTCTCCGACGATGCTCCGACGATGGTGCCCCGGGTGAAAAAGAATGAAGCACCAGCACATGCTCGAGCCCAGCATGTGCTGCCGCAATTCTTGGTTTGATCCAATCTTAGACTTGGAATGAACTCCGTATGCTTAGACTGGGAATGAACTCCATATGCCTAAGTCAACCCATGAAACGAGAGTGCGGGTGCTCAGTCGGCCAGAGGGGTAGGATGCACAAGTCGAGGATCAGTCGGCTCCCCCGCTGCGTGCTATCGATCCTACTATCAGAACCCTCAATCCGGTTCAATCTTAGACTGGGAATGAACTCCGTATGCCTAGGCCAACTAACAAAACGAGCGGGCGGGCGGGCACTATGCTGGCCAGAGAGGCGAGATTCACAAGCCGTGGATCAATAGGGTGGTAGGTGGGTTTAGGCACATCTTCATATTTCTGCCATGCCAATTCAATTTTTATGGCTTGTAAATTGATACAATGGTCCCTTAAGCCTTCATGTGAAGTTTCATGGCAAGACGACTCGTTTTCTATTTTTCACAATTTTTGAAACTTTTTACGGTTCAAGATTTTGTAAAATTTTTTCAGAAGGAGTTTTGGCCCCAAACTTGGTAGACGTGATCCTTGTATTTTTTTTGGCATGCACAAAAAAATTCAGCTAAAAACTCGAAGTGTACAAGATTTTGTGACAATTTGAAAAAAGTGTCCCTATTTCAGACATTTTAATGGCTACTGGCAGCAAACCTGTAAAATCTCAAATGCTCTTTAAGGGGGTGTGAGTTCTTCAGGTATGATGAGGGATAGGGGGCCAATATAAGGGCCAAGTACCAGCACCCATCGCACATCATGTGCGCATACCCCCCCGGCCCCCCAATCGTCGGATCCCCAATGTCGTCGGTCAGGTTCTCCAGCGATGCTCCAACGATGGTGCCCCGGGCAACAAAAAATGAGGCCCCAGCACATGCCGGAGCCCAGCATGTGCTGCCACAACCCTCGGTCTGGTCCGATCTTAGATTGGGAATGAACTGCGTATGCCTAAGTCAACCCACGAAACGAGCGTGCGGGCACTCAACTGACCAGAGGGGCAGGATGCACAAGTCGGGGATCGATCGGGTCCCCCTTTGCGTGCTGTCGATCCTGCTGCTGCAACCCTCAGTCCGGTCCAATCTTAGACTGGGAATGAACTTCGTATTCCTAGGCCAACCGACGAAACGTGCGGGAGGGTAGGCGCTACATCGACTAGAGAGGCGGGATGCGCAAGCCGTGGATCGATAGGGTGGTAGGTGGGTTTAGGCACATCTTCATATTTCTATCATGCCAATGCCATTTTTATGGCTTGTAAATTCATACAATGGTCCTTTAAGCCTTCATGTGAAGTTTCATGGCAAGACGACTCGTTTTCTATTTTTCATGATTTTTAAAACTTTTTACGGTTTGGATTTTTTAAAATGTTTTCAGAAGGGGTTTTGGCCCCAAACTTGGTAGACGAGATACTTGTATTTTTTTTGGCATGCACAAAAAAATTTAGCTAAAAACTCGAAGTGTACAAGATTTTGTGACCATTTGAAAAAAATGTCCCCTTTTCAAACACTTTAATGGCTACTAGCAGCAAACCTGTAAAATTTGAAATGCTCTTTAAGGGGGTGTGAGTTCTCGAGGTTTGATGAGAGATAGGGGGCCAATATAAGGGCCAAGTACCAGCACGCATCGCACATCATGTGTGCACACCCCCAGCCCCCCCAATCGCCGGAACCCCAATGCCTCCGGTCAGGTGTTCTGACGATGCTCTGACTGTGTGCCCCGGGCAAAAAAAAAATGTGGCACCAGCACATGTCAGAGCCCAGCATGTGGTACCACAACCCTCGGTCTGGTCTGATCTTAGACTAGGAATGAACTTCGTATTCCTAAGCCAACCGACCAATTGAGCGGGCGGGCACGCGCTATGTCGGCCAGAGAGGCAGGATGCGCAAGTCGTCGATCGATAGCGTGGTAGGTGGGTTTAGGCACATCTTCATATTTTTGTCATGCCAATGCCATTTTTATGGCTTGTAAATTCAAACAATGTTCCCTTAAGACTTCATGTGAAGTTTCATGGCAAGACGACTCATTTTCTACTTTTCACTATTTTTAAAACTTTTTACGGTTTAACATTTTTTTAGAAGGAGTTTTGGCCCCAAACTTGGTAGACGTGATCCTTGTATTTTTCTTCACATGCACAAAAAAATTCAGCTAAAAACTCAAAGTGTACAAGATTTTGTGACTATTTGAAAAAAGTTTCCAGATTTCAAACACTTTAATGGCTACTGGTAGCAAACCTGTAAAATCTCACGTGCTCTTTAAGGGGGAGTGAGTTCTCGAGGTTTGATGAGAGATAAGGGGCCAATATAAGGGCCAAGTACTAGTACCCATCGCACATCATGTGCGCACAACCCCCTACCCCCTAATCACCAGAACCACAATGCCGCTGGTCAGGTTCTCCGGCGATGGTGCCTCGAGCGAAAAAAAATGCGGCACCAGCACATGCCCAAGCCCAACATGTGCTGCCGCAATCCTCATTCCGATCCAATCTTAGATTGGGAATGAACTCCGTATGCCTAAGTCAACCCACGAAACGAGCGTGCAGCACTCAGCCGGCCAGAGGGGTAGGATGCGCAAGTCGGGGATCGACCGGGTCCCCCTCTACATGCTACCGATCCTGCTACCTTAACCCTCGATCTGGTCTGATCTTAGACTGAGAATGAACTCCGTATACCTAAGCCAACTGACGAAACGAGCCGGCGGGTGGGGACTACGTCGACCAGAGAGGCGGGATGCACAAGCCGTGGATCGATAGGGTGGTAGGCGGGTTTAGGCACATCTTCATATTTCTGCTGTGCCAATGCAATTTTTATGGCTTGTAAATTCATACAATGGTCCCTTAAGCCTTCATGTGAAGTTTCATGGCAAGACGACTCATTTTTTATTGTTCACGATTTTTAAAACGTTTTGCGGTTCGGGATTTTTTAAAATTTTTTCAGAGGGAGTTTTGGCCCCAAACTTGGTAGATGTGATCCTTCTATTTTTGTTGGCATGCATAAAAACATTCAGCTAAAAACTCGAAGGGTACAAGATTTTTGTGACCATTTGAAAAAAGTGCCCTCATTTCAGACACTTTAATGGCTACTGGCAGCAAACCTGTAAAATCTCAAATGCTCTTCAAGGGGGTGTGAGTTCTCGAGGTTTGATGAGGGATAGGGGGCCAATATAAGGGCCAAGTACCAGCACACATCGCACATCATGTGCATACACCCCCCGACCCCCCAAATCGTCGGAATCCCAATGCTGCTGGTTAGGTTCTCCGACAATGCTCCGACGATGGTGCCCTGAGTGAAAAAAAAATGCGGCACTAGCATAAGCTCGAGCCCAGCAAGCGCTGTTGTAATCCTCAGTCTGATCTGATGTTAGACTTGGAATGAACTCCGTATGCGTAGACTGAGAATGAACTCCGTATGCGTAGACTGAGAATGAACTCCATATGCCTAAGTCAACCCACGAAACGAGCGTGCGGGCGCCCAACCGAAAGGGTAGGATGTGCAAGCCGGGAATCGATCGGGTGCCCCTCTGCGTGCTACCAATCTTGCTACCGTAACCCTCGGTCTGATATGATCTTAGATTGGGAATCAACTCCGTATGCCTAAGCCGACTGACGAAATGAGCGAGTGGGCGGGCACTATGCCGCCCAGAGAGGCGGGATGCGCAAGCCATTGATCGATAGGGTGGTAGGTGGGTTTAGGCACATCTTCATATTTTTGCTGTGCCAATGCCATTTTTATGGCATGTAAATTCATACAATGGTTCCTTGAGCCTTAATCTGAAGTTTCATGGCAAGACGACTCGTTTTCTATTTTTCACGATTTTCGACACTTTTTGAGGTTCGAGATTTTTTAAAATTTTCTCATAAGGAGTTTTAGCCCCAAACTTGGTAGACATGATCCTTGTATTTTTGTTGGCATGCACAAAATTTTCAGCTAAAAACTCGAAGTGTACAAGATTTTGTGATCATTTGAAAAAAGTGTCCCCATTTCAGACACTTTAATGGCTACTGGCAGCAAACCTATAAAATCTCAAATGCTCTCTAAGGGGGTGTAAGTTCTCGAGGTTTGATGAGGGATAGGGGGCTAATATAAGGGCCAAGTACCAGTACCCATCGCACATCATGTGCGCACACCCCCCCGGCCCCCCAATCGTCGGAACCCAAACGTCGTCGATCAGGTTCTCTTGCGATGCTCCGACGATGGTGCACCGAGCAAAAAAAATGCGGCACCAGCACTTGCCTGACCCCAGCATGTGCTGTCACAACCCTTGATCTGGTCTGATCTTAGTCTAGGAATGAACTTCGTATGCCTATGTCAACCAACAAAATGACTGCGCGGGCGTTCAGCCGGCTAGAGGGGCAGGATGCGCAAGCCAGGGATCGATCGGGTCCCCTTCTGCGTACTGTCGATCCTGCTATCGATACCCTCGATCTGCTTTGATCTTAGATTGGGAATGAACTCCGTATGCCTAAGCCAACTGACGAAACGAGCGGGCGGGCGGGCAGGCACTACGTCGGCCAGAAAGGCGGGATGCGCAAGTCGTGGATCGATAGGGTGGTAGGCGGGTTTAGGCACATCTTCATATTTCTTCCATGCCAATGCCATTTTTATGGCTTGTAAATTCATACAATGGTCCCTTAAGCATTCATGTGAAGTTTCATGGCAAGACGACTCGTTTTCTATTTTTCACGATTTTTAAAACTTTTTACAGTTCGGGATATTTTAAAATTTTTTCAAGAAAAGTTTTGGTCCCAAACTTGGTAGACGCGATCCTTGTATTTTTATTGGATTGTACAAAAAAATTCAGCTAAAAACTCGAAGGGTACAAGATTTTTGTAACCATTTGAAGAAAGTGTCCCCTTTTCAGTCACTTTAATGGCTACTGGCAGCAAACCTGTAAAATCTCAAATGCTCTTTAAGGGGGTGTGAGTTCTCGAGGTTTGATGAGGGATAGGGGGAAAATATAAGTGCCAAGTACCAGCACCCATCGCACATCATGTGCGCACACCCCCCGACCCCCCCAATCGTCGGAACCCCAATGCCGCCGGTCAGGTTCTCCAGCGATGCTCCGACGATGGTGCCCCGAGCGAAGTAAAATGCGACACCAGCACATACTTGAGCCCAGCATGTGCTACCACAACCCTCGGTCTGGTTCGATCTTAGACTGGGAATGAACTCTGTAGGCTTAGACTGGGAATGAACTCTGTATGCCTATGTCAACCCACAAAACGAGCGTATGGGCGCTCAGCCGGGCAGAGGGGTAGATGCACAAGTCGAGGATTGACTGGGCCCCCTTTGCATGCTACTGATCCTGCTACCGCAACCCTGGGTCCAGTCTAATCTTAGACTGGGAATGAACTCTGTATGCCTAAGCCAATCGAAGAAACAAGCAGGTGGGCGGGCACTACGTCGGCCAGAGAGACGGGATGCGCAAGCCGTGGATCAATCGGGTGGTAGGTTGGTTTAGGCATATCTTCATATTTCTAAAATGCCATTGCCATTTTTATGGCTTTTAAATTCATACAATGGTCCCTTAAGCCTTCATGTGAAGTTTCATGGCAAGACGACTCATTTTCTATTTTTCACGATTTTTGAAACTTTTTGCGGTTCGGGATTTTTTAAAATTTTTTCAGAAGGAGTTTTGGCCCCAAACTTTATAGACGAGGTCCATGTATTTTTGTTGGCATGCAAAAAAACATTCAGCTAAAAACTCGAAGTGTACAAGATTTTGTGACCATTTGAAAAAAGTGTCCCTATTTCAGACACTTTAATGGCTACTGGCAGCAAACCTGTAAAATCTCAAATGCTCTTTAAAGAGGTGTGAGTTCTTGAGGTTTGATGAGGGATAGGGGACAATATGAGGGCCAAGTACCAGCACCCATCGCACATCATGTGTGCACACCCCCCGGCCCCTAATCGTTGGAACCCCAAAGCCGTCAGTCAGGTTCTCCGACGATGCTCCGATGATGGTGCCTCGGGCAAAGAAAAATGCAGCACCAGCACAAGCCTGAGCCCAGCATGTGCCACCGCAACCCTCGGTCTGGTCCGATCTTAGACTGAGAATGAACTTCGTATGCCTAAGTCAACCCATGAAACGAGGATGCGGGCGCTCAGCAGGCCAGAGGGTCAGGATGCGCAAGTCGGGGATCGACCGGGTCCCCCCTGTGTGTTGCTGATCCTACTACCGCAGCCCTTAGTCCGGTCTGATCTTAGACTGGGAATGAACTCCATACACCTAAGCCAACCGACGAAACGAGCGAACGGGCGGGCGGGCACTACACCGACCGAGAGGCGGGATGCGCAAGCCGTGGATCGATAGGGTGGTAGGTGGGTTTAGGCACATCTTCATATTTCTGCCATGCCAATGCCATTTTTATGGCTTGTAAATTCATACAATGGTCCCTTAAGCCTTCATTTGAAGTTTCATGGCAAGACGACTCGTTTTTTATTTTTTACAATTTTGGAAACTTTTTGCGGTTCGGGATTTTTTAAAATTTTTTCGGAAGGAGTTTTGGCCCCAAACTTGGTAGACGAGATCCATGTATTTTTTTTTGGCTTGCACAAAAAAATTCAGCTAAAAACTCAAAGTGTACAAGATTTTGTGACCATTTGAAAAAAGTGTCCCCATTTCAGACACTTTAATGGCTACTGGCCGCAAACCTGTAAAATCTCAAATGCTCTTTAAGGGGGTATGAGTTTTTGAGGTTTGACGAGGGATAGGGGGCCAATATAAGGGCCAAGTACCAGCACCCATCGTACATCATGTGCGCACACCTCACCCGGCCCCCCAATCGCCGGAACCCCAATGCCGCCGATCAGGTTCTCCGACGATAGTGCCCTAGGCAAAGAAAAATACAGCACCAGCACATTCCCGAGCCCAGTATGTGCTGCTGCAACCCTCGGTCCAGTTTGATCTTAGACTGGGAATGAACTCCATACGCTTAGACTGGGAATGAACTCTGTATGCCTAAGTCAACTCATGAAACGAGCGTGCAGGCACTCAGCCGGCTAGAAGGGTAGGATGCGCAGGGCGAGGATCGGTCGGGTCCCCCTCTGTGTGCTGCCGATCCTGCTACCGTAACCCTCAGTTCGGTCCAATCTTAGACTGGAAATGAACTCCGTATGCCTAAGGCAACCGACGAAACGAGCAGGCGGGTGGCCATTGCGCCAGCTAGAGAGGCGTGATGCGCAAGCCGTGGATCGATAGGGTGGTAGGTGGGTTTAGGCACATCTTTATATTTCTGCCATGCCAATGCCATTTTTATGGCTTGTAAATTAAAACAATGGTCTCTTAAGCCTTCATGTGAAGTTTCATGGCAAAGACTCATTTTCTATTTTTCACGATTTTTGAAACCTTTTACGGTTCGGGATTTTTTAAAATTTTTTTAGATGGAGTTTTGGCCCCAAAATTGGTAGACGTGATCCTTGTAGTTTTTTTGGCATGCATAAAAAAATTCAGCTAAAAAATCAAAGTGTACAAGATTTTGTGACCATTTGAAAAAAGTGTCCCCATTTTAGACACTTTAACGGCTACTGGCAGCAAACCTGTAAAATCTCAAACGCTCTTTAAGGGGGTGTGAGTTCTTGAGGTTTGATGAGGGATAGGGGGCCAATATAAGGGCCAAGTACCAAAACCCATCGCACATCATGTGCGCACACCCCCCGGCCCCCCCAATCACCGAAAACCCAATACTATCGTTCAGGTTCTCCGATGATGCTCTAGCGATGGTGCCCCGTGCGAAGAAAAATGTGGCACCAGCACATGCTCGAGCCCAACATTTGCTATCGTAACCCATGATCTGATCCAATCTTAGACTGGGAATGAACTCCGTAGGCTTAGACTGGGAATGAACTCCGTATGCCTAAGTCAACCGATAAAATGAGCGTGCGGGCGCTCAGCTGACCAGAGGGGCAGGAAGCGTTAGTCAGGGATCGATCGGGTCCCCCTCTACGTTCTGCCAATCCTACTACCGTAACCCTCAATCCAGTCTAATCTTAGACTGGGAATGAACTCCGTATGCCTAAGCCAATCGACGAAACGAGCGGGCGGGTGGCCACTACACCAGCCAGAGAGACAGGATGCGCAAGCCGTGGATCGATAGGGTGGTAGGTGGGTTTCGGCACATCTTCATATTTCTGCCATGCCAATGCCATTTTTATGGCTTGTAAATTCATACAATGGTCCCTTAAGCCTTCATGTGAAGTTTAATGGCAAGACAACTCGTTTTTTATTTTTCATAATTTTTGAAACTTTTTACGGTTTGAGAATTTTTAAAATTTTTTCAAAAGGAGTTTTGGCCCCAAACTTCGTAGACGTGATCTTGTTATTTTTTTTGGCGTGCATAAATAAATTGAGCGAAAAAATTGAATTGTACAAGATTTTCTGACCATTTGAAAAAAGTATCCCCATTGTAGACACTTTATTGGCTACTGGCAGCAAACCTGTAAAATCTCAAATACTCTTTAAGGGGGTGTGAGTTCTCAAGGTTTGATAAGGGATAGGGGCCAATATAAGGGCCAAGTACCAGCACCCATCGCACATCATGTGCGCACACCCCCCGGACCCCCAATCATTGGAACCCCAATGCCGTCGGTCAGGTTCTCTGGCAATGCTCCGACGATGGTGCCCTGGGCGAAGAAAAATACGACTCCAGCACATGGCTGAGCTCAGCATGTGCTGCAGCAACCATCGATCCGGTCCGATCTTAGACTGGGAATGACCGTATGCCTAAGTCAACCCACGAAATGATCGTGCGGGCGCTCAGTCGGCCAGAGGGGCAGGATGCGCATGCCGAGGATCGGTCGGGTCCCCCTCTGTGTGCTACCGATCCTGCTACCGTAAACCTTGATCCGATCTGATCTTAGACTGGGAATGAACTTCGTACGCTTAGACTGGGAATGAACTTCGTACGCTTAGACTGGGAATGAACTCCGTATGCCTAAGTCAACTCACGAAACGAGCGTGCGGGCACTCAGCCGGCCAGAGGGGCAGAATGCGCACACCCCCTCGGCCGCTCCCAATCGTCGGACCCCAATGTCGTCGGTCAGGTTCTCCGGTGATGGTGCCCTGGGCAAAAAAAATTACGGCACCAGCACATGCTCGAGCCTAGCATGTACTGTCGCAATCCTCAGTCCGATCCGATCATAGACTGGGAATGAACTTCGTATGCCTAAGTTAACCCACAAAATAAGCATGCAGGTGGTCAACCGACTAGAGGGGTAAAATGCACAAATCGGGGATCGATTGAGTCCCCCTCTGTGTCCTGTCGATCCTGCTGCCTAACCCTCGGTCCAGTCTGATCTTAGACAGGGAATGAACTCCGTATGCCTAAGTCAACCCATGAAATGAGCGTACGGGCGCAATATAAGGGGGTGTGAGTTGGCCACTGGCAGCAAACCTATAAAATCTCAAATGCTCTTTAAGGGGGTGTGAGTTGTCGAGGTTTGATGAGGGATAGGGGGCCAATATAAGGGCCAAGTACCAGCACCCATCGCACATCATGTGCGCACACCCCCCCGGCCCCCCCAATCACCGGAAACCAAATACTATCGTTCAGGTTCTTCGATGATGCTCTAGCGATGGTGCCCCGTGCGAAGAAAAATACGACACCAGCACATGCTCGAGCCCAGCATTTGCTATCGTAACCCTCAATCCGATCCAATCTTAGACTGGGAATGAACTCCGTAGGCTTAGACTGGGAATGAACTTCGCATGCCTAAGTCAACCCATAAAATGAGCGTGTGGGCGCTCAGCCGACCAGAGGGCAGGAAGCGTAAGTCGGGGATCGATCGGGTCCCCCTCTGCGTGCTGTCGATCCTGCTACCGTAACCCTCAATCCGATCCAATCTTAGACTGGGAATGAACTCCGTATGCCTAAGCCAATCGACGAAACGAGCGGACGGGTGGCCACTATGCCAGCCAGAGAGACGGGATGCGCAAGCCGTGGATCGATAGGGTGGTAGGTGGGTTTCGGCACATCTTCATATTTCTGCCATGCCAATGCCATTTTTATGGCTTGTAAATTCATACAATGGTCCCTTAAGCCTTCATGTGAAGTTTAATGGCAAGACAACTTGTTTTCTATTTTTCACAATTTTTGAAACTTTTTATGGTTCGAGAATTTTTAAAATTTCTTCAAAAGGAGTTTTGGCCCCAAACTTCGTAGACGTGATCCTGTTATGTTTTTTGGCGTGCATAAAAAAATTGAGCGAAAAACTCGAATTGTACAAGATTTTTTTACCATTTGAAAAAAGTATCCCCATTGTAGACACTTTATTTGCTACTGGCAGCAAACTTGTAAAATCTCAAATGCTCTTTAAGGGGGTGTGAGTTCTCAAGGTTTGATAAGCAATAGGGGCCAATATAAGGGCCAAGTACCAGCACCCATCGCACATCATGTGCGCACACCCCCCGACCCCCCCAATCACTGGAACCCCAATGCCGTCGGTCAGGTTCTCTGGCGATGCTCCGACGATGGTGCCCCGGGTGAAGAAAAATACGGCTCCACACATGGCTGAGCCCAGCATGTACTGCAGCAACCATCGGTCCGGTCCGATCTTAGACTGGGAATGACCGTCTGCCTAAGTCAACCCACGAAACGAGCGTGCGGGCGCTCAGCCAACTAGAGGGGCAGGATGCGCATGCCGAGGATCGGTCAGGTCCCTCTCTGTGTGCTATCGATCCTGCTACCGTAACCCTCGATTCGATCTGATCTTAGACTGGGAATGAACTTCGTACGCTTAGACTGGGAATGAACTCCATATGCCTAAGTCAACTCATGAAATGAGCGTGAGGGCACTCAGTCGGCCAGAGGGGCAGGATGCGTACACCCCCTCGGCCGCTCCCAATCATTAGACCCCAATGTCGTCGGTCAGGTTCTCCGGTGATGGTGCCCTAGGCGAAAACATTACGGCACCAGCACATGCCCAAGCCTAGCATGTACTATCGTAATCTTCAGTCCGATCTGATCTTAGACTAGGAATGAACTCCGTATGCTTAGACTGGGAATGAACTCCGTATGCCTAAGTCAACCCACAAAACAAGCATGCAGGCGCTCAACCGACCAGAGGGGTAAAATGCACAAGTCGGGGATCGATCGGGTCCCCCTCTACGTCCTGTCGATCCTGCTACCGTAACCCTCAGTCCAGTCTGATCTTAGATAGGGAATGAACTCTGTATGCCTAAGTCAACCCATAAAATGAGCGTACGGGCGCAATATAAGGGGGTGTGAGTTGGCCACTGGCAGCAAACCTATAAAATCTCAAATGCTCTTTAAGGGGGTGTGAGTTGTCGAGGTTTGATGAGGGATAGGGGGCCAATATAAGGGCCAAGTACTAGCACCCATTGCACATCGTGTGCGTACACCTCACCCGGCCCCCCCAATCATCAGAACCCCAATGCCGCCGGTCAGGTTCTCCGACGATGGTGCCCTGGGCGAAGAAAAATGCAGCACCAGCACATGCCTGAGCCCAGCATGTACTGCTGCAACCCTCGGTCTGGTTTGATCTTAGACTGGGAATGAACTCCGTACGCTTAGACTTGGAATGAACTCCATATGCCTAAGTCAACTCACGAAACGAGCGTGCGGGCACTCAGCTGGCCAGAGGGGCAAGATGCGTAAGTCGAGGATCGACTGGGTCCCCCTCTGCATGCTGTCGATCCTGCTACCGCAACCCTCAGTTCGGTTCTATCTTAGATTGGGACTAAAATCCGTATGCCAAGTCAACCCACGAAATAAGCGTGTGGGCGCTCAGTCGACCAGAGGGGCAGGATGCATAAGTTGGGGATCGGTCGGTTCCCCCTTTGCATGCTACCAATCCTACTATAGTAACCCTCTATCCAGACTGATCTTAAACTAGGAATGAACTCCGTATGCCTAAGTCAACTGACAAAACGAGCAGACGGGCGGGCACTACGTCAGCCAGAGAGACGGGATGGGCAAGCCGTTAGTCGATAGGGTGGTAGGTGGGTTTAAGCACATCTTCATATTTCTACAGTGCCAATCCCATTTTTATGGCTTGTAAATTCATACAATGGTCCCTTAAGCCTTCATGTGAAGTTTCATGGCAAGATGACTCGTTTTCTATTTTTCACGATTTTCAAAACTTTTTGCGGTTCAAGATTTTTTTGAAATTTTTTCAGAAGGAGTTTTGTCTCGAAACTTGGTAGACGTGATCCTTGTATTTTTGTTGGCATGCACAAAACAATTCAGCTAAAAACTCGAAGTGTACAAGATTTAGTGACCATTTGAAAAAATTGTCCCCATTTCAGACACTTTAATAGCTACTGACAGCAAACCTGTAAAATCTCAAATGCTCTTTAAGGGGGTGTGAGTTCTCGAGGTTTGATGAAGGTTAGGGGGCCAATATAAGGGCCAAGTACTAGCACCCATCGCACATCATGTCTGCACACCCCCCGACCCCCGCAATCACCGGAACCCCAATGCCGTCGGTCAGGTTCTCCGACGATGCTCCAGCGATTGTGCCCCGAGTGAAAAAAAAAGTGAGACCAGCACATGCCCGAGCCCAGCATGTGCTATCGCAACCCTCGATCCGATATGATCTTAGACTGGGAATGAACGCCATATGCTTAGACTGGGAATGAACTTCGTATGCCTAAGTTAACCCACGAAATGAGCTTACGGGCGCTCAGCCGGCCAGAGGGGCAAGATGCGTAAGCCGGGGATCGGTCGGGTCTCCCTCTACGTGCTGTCGATGCTACTACTGTAACCCTCGGTCTGGTCTAATCTTAGACTGGGAATGAACTCCGTATGCCTAAGTCAACCCATGAAACAAGTGTACGGGCGCTCAGTCGGCCAGAGGGGTAGAATGCACGAGCCAGGGATCGATCGGTCCCCCTCTGCGTGCTGTCGATCCTGCTACCGCAACCTTTGGTCTGGTTCAATCTTAGACTAGGAATGAACTCCATATGCCTAAGCCAACTGACGAAACGAGCGGGCGGGTGGGCACTACGCCGGCCAAAAAAACGGGATGCGCAAGTTGTAGATCGATAGGGTGGTAGGTGGGTTTAGGCACATCTTCATATTTCTGTCATACCAATGCCATTTTTATGGCTTGTAAATTCATACAATGGTCCCTTAAGCCTTCATGAGAAGTTTCATGGCAAGACGAGTCATTTTCTATTTTTCCTGATTTTTAAAACTTTTTATGGTTCGAGATTTTTAAACCTTTTTCACAAGGAGTTTTGGCCCCAAACTGGGTAAATGTGATCCTTGTATTTTTGTTGGCATGCATAAAAAAATTCAGCTAAAAACTTGAAGTGTACAAGATTTTGTGACCATCTGAAAAAAGTGTCCCCATTTAGAACACTTTAATGGCTACTGGCAACAAACCTGTAAAATCTCAAATGCTCTTTAAGGGGGTGTGAGTTCTCAAGGTTTGATGAGGGACAGGGGGCCAATATAAGGGCCAAGTACCAGCACCCATCGCACATCATGTGTGCACACCCCCTGGCCCCCCGAATCTCCAGAACCTAATGTCGTCGATCATGTTCTCCAATGATGCTCCGGCGATGGTGCCCTGGGCGAAGAAAAATACGACACCAGCACATACCCGAGCCCAGCATGTGCTGTCGCCACCCTCAGCCCGGTCCGATCTTAGACTGGGAATGAACTCCGTATGCTTAGACTGGGAATGAACTCCGTATGCCTAAGTCAACCCACGAAACGAGCATGCAGGCACTCAGCCAGCCAGAGGGACAGGATGCACAAGTCGGGGATCGATCGAGTCCCCCTCTACGTGTTGTCGATCCTGCTACTGTAACCCTCGGTCTGGTCTGATCTTAGACTGGGAATGAACTCCGTGTGCCTAAGCGAACCGACGAAACGAGTGGGCAGGCGGGCACTACGCCGGCCAGAGAGACGAGATGCGCAAGCCATGGATCGATAGGGTGGTAGGTGGGTTAGGCACATCTTAATATTTCTGCTGTGCCAATGCCATTTTTATGGCTTGTAAATTCATACAATGGTCCCTTAAGCCTTCATGTGAAGTTTCATGGCAAGACGACTCGTTTTTTATTTTTCACGATTTTTGAAACTTTTTGTGGTTCGAGATTTTTTAATATTTTTTCAGAAGGAGTTTTTACCCCAAACTTGTTAGACGTGATCCTTGTATTTTTGTTGGCATGCACAAAAAAATTTCAAGTAAAAACTCAAAGTGTACAAGATTTTGTGACCATTTGAAAAACATGTCCATATTTCAAACACTTTAATGGCTGCTGGTAGCAAACCTGTAAAATCTCAAATGCTCTTTAAGGGGGGTGTGAGTTCTTGAGGTTTGATGAGGGATAGGGGGCAAATATAAGGGCCAAGTACCAGCACCCATCGCACATCATGTGTGCACACCCCCAGCACCCCAATGCCGCTGTTCAAGTTCTTCGGTGATGCTCCGGCGATGGTGCCCCGGGCGAAAAAAATATGGGACTAGTACATGCCTGAGCCCAGTATGTGCTGCCGTAATTCTCTGTTCGATCTGATCTTAGACTGGGAATGAACTCCGTATGCCTAAGTCAACCCACGAAATGAGCGTGCGGGCACTCAGCCGGCCAAAGGGGTAGGATGCACAAGCCGGGGATCGATCGAGTCCCCCTCTGTGTGTTTCCAATCTTGCTGTCATAACCCACGGTCCGATCTGATCCTAGACTGGGAATGAACTCTGTATGCCGAAGCTAACCGACGAAATGATCAGGCGGGCAGGCACTACACCGGCTAGAGAGACGAGATGCGTAAGCCGTCGATCGATAGGGTGGTCAGTGGGTTTAGGCACATTTTCATATTTCTACCATGCCAATGCCATTTTTATGGCTTGTAAATTCATACAATGGTCCCTTAAGCCTTCATGTGAAGTTTCATGGCAAGATGATTGGTTTTCTATTTTTCACAATTTTCAAAACTTTTTGCGGTTCCAAATTTTTTAAAATTTTTTCAAAATGAATTTTGGCGCCAAACTTGGTAGACATGATCCTTGTATTTTTTTTGGCATGCACAAAAAAATTCAGCTAAAAATTTGAAGTGTACAAGATTTTGTGACCATTTGAAAAAAATGTCCCCATTTCATACACTTTAATGGCTACTGGCAACAAACCTGTAAAATCTCAAATGCTCTTTAAGGGGGTGTGAGTTCTTGAGGTTTGATGAGGGATAGGGGGCCAATATAAGGGCCACGTACCAGCACCCATCCCACATCATGTGTGCACGCCCCCCGACCCCCCCAATCGCCAGAACCCCAATGCCACCGACTAGGATCTCTAACGATGCTTCGACGATGGTGCCCTGGGAGAAGAAAAATGCGGCACCAGCACATGCTCGAGCCCATCATGTGCTGCTACAACCCTCGATCCTGTCCGATATTAAACTGGGAATGAACTCTGTATGCTTAGACTGGGAATGAACTCTGTATGCCTAAGTCAACCCACGAAACGAGCGTGTGGGCACTCAGCCGACCAGAGGGGCAGGATACGCAAGTCGGGGATCGGACGGGTCCCCTTCTGTGTGCTATCGATCCTGCTATCGCAAGATTCAGTCTGGTCCAATCTTAGACTGGGAATGAACTCCATATGCCTAAGTCAACACACGAAACGAGCGTACGGGCGCTCAGCTGGCCAAAGGGGCAGGATGCGCAAGTCGGGGATCGACTGGGTCCCCCTATGTGCTGTCGATCGTGCTACCTTAATCCTCGGTCTGGTTTGATCTTAGACTGGGATGAACTTCGTATGCCTAAGCCATCAGATGAAATAAGCGGGACAGTTGACCAGAGAGGCGGGATGCACAAGTCGTGGATCGATATGGTGGTAGGTGGGTTTAGGCACATCTTTATATTTTTGCCATTGCAATGCCATTTTCATGGCTTGTAAATTCGTAAAATGGTCCCTTAAGCCTTCAAATGAAGTTTCATGGTAAGATGACTCATTTTCTATTTTTCATGATTTTTGAAACTTTTTACGGTTCGAGATTTTTTAAAAATTTTTCAGAAGGAGTTTTGGCCCCAAACTTGGTTGATGAGATCTTTTATTTTTGTTGGCATGCATAAAAAAATTCAGCTAAAAACTCGAAGTGTACAAGATTTTGTGACCATTTGAAATAAGTGCCCCATTTCAGACACTTTAATTGCTACTGGCAACAAACCTGTAAAATCTCAAATGCTCTTTAAGGGGGTGTGAGTTCTCGAGGTTTGATGAGGGATAGGGGGCCAATATAAGGGCCAAGTACCAGCACCCATCGCACATCATATGCGCACACCCCCCGTCCCCCCAATCATCGAAACCTCAATATCGTCGGTCAGGTTCTCCAGCGATGCTTCGATGATAGTGCCCCGGGCGAAGAAAAATGTAGCACTAGCACATGCCCGAGCCTGGCATGTGCTGCGACAACCCTCGATCCAGTCCAATTTTAGACTAGAAATGAACTCCGTATGCCTAAGTCAACCCATGAAACGAGAGTGCGGGCACTCAGCCGGCCAGAGGGGCAGGATGCAGAAGTCGGATATCGATCAGGTCCCCCTCTATGTGCTACCGATCTTGCTGCTGCAACCATCTATCTAATCCAATCTTAGACTAGGAATGAACTCTGTATGCCTAAGCCAACTGAAAAAACGAGCAGGCGGGCGGGCACTACGTTGGCCAGAGAGGCGGGATGCGCAAGCCATGGATCGATAGGGTGATAGATGGGTTTAGGCACATCTTCATATTTCTGCCATGCCAATGCCATTTTGATGGCTTGTAAATTCATACAATGGTCCCTTAAGCCTTCAAGAGATGTTTCATGGCAAGATGACTCGTTTTCTATTTTTCACAAATTTTGAAACCTTTTATGGTTCGAGATTTTTTAAAATTTTGTCAGAAGGATTTTTGGCCCCAAATTTGGTAGATGTGATCCTTGTATTTTTTTTGGCATGCACAAAAAAATTCACCTAAAAACTCGAAGTGTATAAGATTTTGTGACCATTTGAAAAAAGTGTACCCATTTCAAACACTTTAATTGCTACTGGCAGCAAACCTGTAAAATCTCAAATGCTCTTTAAGGGGGTGTGAGTTCTGGAGGTTTGATGAGGGATAGGGGGCCAATATAAGGGCCAAGTACCAGCACCCATCGCACATCATGTGCGCACACCCCTCGGCCCCCCCAATCGTTGAAACCACAATGCCGCCGGTTAGGTTCTCCGGCGATGCTCAACTGATAGTTCCTCGGGAAAAAAAAAAGTGGCACCAGCACATTCTCGAGCCCAACATATGCTGCCGCAACCCTCGGTCTGATCCAATCTTAGACTGGGAATGAACTCTGTATGCCTAAGTCAACCGACGAAACGAGCGGGCAGGCGGGCATTGCGTCGGCCAGAGAAGCGGGATGCACAAGCTGTGGATCGATAGGGTGGTAGGTGGGTTTAGGCACATCTTCAAATTTCTGCCATGCCAATGCCATTTTTATGGCTTGTAAATTCATACAATGGTCCCTTAAGCCTTCATGTGAAGTTTCATGGCAAGACGACTCGTTTTCTATTTTTCATGATTTTTTAAACTTTTTATGGTTCGGGACTTTTTAATATTTTTTCAGAATGAGTTTTTGCCTGAAACTTGGTAGACGTGATCCTTGTATTTTTGTTGGCATGCATAAAAAAATTCAGCTAAAAACTCAAAGTGTACAAGATTTTGTGACCATTTGAAAAAAGTGTCCCCATTTTTGACACTTTAATGGCTATTGGCAGCAAACCTGTAAAATCACAAATGCTCTTTATGGGGCTATGAGTTCTCAAGGTTTGATGAGGGATAGGGGGCCAATATAAGGGACAAGTACCAGCACCCATCGCACATCATGGGCGCACACCCCTCCGACCCCCCCAATCGCCAGAACCCCAATGCCGTCGGTCAGGTTCTCCGATGATGCTTCAGTGATGGTGCCCCGGGTGAAGAAAAATGCGACACCAGCACATGCCCAAGCCCAACATGTGCTACCGAAATCCACAGTTTGATCCGATCTTAGACTGGGAATGAACTCTGTATGCTTGGACTAGGAATGAACTCCGCATCCCTAAGTCAACCCACGAAACGAGCGTGCGGACGCTCAACCGGCCAGAGAGGCAGGATGAGCAAGCTGGGGATCAGCCGGGTTCCCCTCTACGTGCTGTCGATCCTGCTACCGCAATCCTTGATCTGGTTTGATCTTAGACTGGAATGAACTCTGTATGCCTCAACCAACCGACGAAACGAGCGGTGGGTGGGCGGGCACTACGCTGACCAGAGAGGCAGGATGCGTATGCCATAGATCGATAGGGCGCTAGGTGGGTTAGGGACATCTTGAAATTTTTGCTGTGCCAACGCCTTTTTTATGGCTTGTAAATTCATACAATGCTCCCTTAAGCCTTCATGTGAAGTTTCATGGCAAGACAACTCGTTTTCTATTTTTCATGATTTTTGAAACTTTTACGGTTCGGGATTTTTTAAAATTTTTTCAGAAGGCGTTTTGGCAACACACTTGGTAGATGTGATCCTTGTATTTTTTTTGGTAGGCAAAAAAAAAAATTCAGCTAAAAACTCAAAGTGTACAAGATTTTGTAACCATTTGAAAAAAGTGTCCCTAATTCAGACACTTTAATGGCTATTGGCAGCAAACTTGTAAAATCACTTTAAGGGGGTGCGAGTTCTCGAGGTTTGATGAGGGATAGGGGGCCAATATAAGGGCCAAGTACCAGCAGCCATCGCACATCATGTGCACACACCCCCGGCCCCCCCAATCGGTGGAACCCCGATGCCGCCGGTCAAGTTATCTGGCGATGCTCCGACGATGCTATCCCGTGCGAAGAAAAATGCGACACCAGCACATGCTCGAGCCTAGCACGTGCTGCCGCAACCCTTGATCCAGTCTGATCTTAGACTGGGAATGAACTCCATATGCTTAGACTGGGAATGAACTCCGTATGCCTAAGTCAACCCACGAAACGAGTGCGCGGGTGCTCAGCCGGCCAGAGGGGCAGGATGTGTAAGCCGGGGATCGATCGGGTCCCCCTCTACATGCTACCGATCCTGCTACTGCAACCCTCGATCCGATCCAATGCTAGACTAGGAATGAACTCCGTATGCCTAAGCCACCCGATGAAATGAGTGGGCGGGCAGGCAATACGCTGGCCAGAGAGGCGAGATGCGCAAGCCGTGGTTCGATAGGGTGGTAGGTGGGTTTTGGCACATCTTCTTATTTCTGCCGTGCCAATGCCATTTTTATGGCTTGTAAATTCATACAATGGTCCCTTAAGCCTTCAAGTGAAGTTTCATGGCAAGACGACTCGTTTTCTATTTTTCATAATTTTTGAAACTTTTTGTGGTTCAAGATTTTTTAAAATTTTTTCAGAAGGAGCTTTGGCCCCAAACTTGGTAGACGTGATCCTTGTATTTTTGTTGGCATGCATAAAAAATTTCAACAAAAAACTCGAAGTGCACAAGATTTTGTGACCATTTGAAAAAGGTGTCCCCATTTCAAACACTTTAATGGCTACTGGCAGCAAACCTGTAAAATCTTAAATGCTCTTTAAGGGGGTGTGAGTTCTCAAGATTTGATGAGGGATAGGAGGCCAATATAAGGGCCATGTACCAGCACCCATCACACATAATGTGCGCACACCCCCTTGGGTCCCCCAATCGTCGGAACCCCAATGCCACCGATCAGGTTTTCCAGCGATGCTCCGGCGATGGTGCCCCGGGCGAAAAAAATTTGACACCAGCAAATGCCCAAGCCCAACCTGTGCTGCCACAACCCTAGGTCCGATCTGATCTTAGACTGGGAATGAACTCCGTATGCCTAAGTCAACCCACGAAACGAGCGTGCGGGCGCTCAGTCGGCCAGAGGGTAAGGATGCACAAGCCGAGGATCGACTGTGTCCCCCTTTGTGTGCTACCGATCTTGTTGCTGCAACCCCTGGTCCAGTGCAATCTTAGATTAGGAATGAACTTTGTATGCCTAATCCAATCGACGAAACGAGCGGGCAGGTGCGCGCGCACTACATCGGCCAGAGAGACAGGATGCGCAAGCTGTGGATCGATTGGTTGGTAGGTGGGTTTGGGCACATCTTCTATATTTCTACCATGCCAATGCCATTTTTATGGCTTGTAAATTCATACAATGGTCCCTTAAGCCTTCATGTGAAGTTTCATGGCAAGACGACTCGTTCTCTATTTTTCATGATTTTCAAAACTTTTTGCTGTTCAAGATTTTTTTAAAATTTTTTCAGAAGGATTTTTGGCCCCAAACTTGGTAGACGTGATCTTTTATTTTTGTTAGCATGCACAAAAAAATTCAGCTAAAGACTCGAAGTGCATAAGATTTTGTGGCCATTTGAAAAAAGTGTCCCCATTTCAGATACTTTAATGGCTACTGGTGGCAAACCTGTAAAATCTCAAATGCTCTTTAAGGGGGTGTGAGTTCTCAAGGTTTGATGAGGGATAGGGGGCTAATATAAGGGCCAAGTACCAGCACCCATCGCACAACATGTGCGCACACCCCCCGGCCCCCCCAATCATCAGAACCTCAATGCCACTGGTCAGGTTCTCCGGTGATGCTCCGACGATGGTACCTCGGGTGAAGAAAAATACGGCACCAGCACATGTCCGAGCATGTGCTGTCACAAACCTCGATCCGGTTCGATCTTAGACTGGGAATGAACTCCGTATGCTTAAGTCAACCCACGAAACGAGCGTCCGGGTGCTCAGTCGGCCAGAGGGGCAGGATGCGTAAGCCGGGGATTGTCCGGGTCCCCCTCTGCATGCTACCAATCTTGCTACCGTAACCCTCACTCCGATCAGATCTTAGACTGGGAATGAACTCTGTATGCCTAAGCCAACCGATGAAACGATCGGGCGGGCGGGCGGGCACTACGCCGGCCAGAGGGGCGGGATGCACAAGCCATGGATCGATAGGGTGGTAGGTGGGTTTAGGCACATCTTCATATTTCTACCTTGTCAATGCCATTTTTATGGCTTGTAAATTAATACAATGGTCCCTTAAGCCTTCATGTGAAGTTTCATGGCAAGACGACTCGTTTTCTATTTTTCATGATTTTGGAAACTTTCTGCGGTTTGGGATTTTTTCAAATTTTTTCAGAAGGAGTTTTGGCCCCAAACATGGTAGACATGATCCTTGTATTTTTTTTGGCATGCAAAAAAATATTCAGCTAAAAACTTGAAGTGTACAAGATTTTGTGACCATTTGAAAAAAGTGTCCCCATTTCAGACACTGTAAAAGCTACTAGTAGCAAACCTGTAAAATCTCAAATGCTCTTTAAGGGGGTGTGAGTTCTCGAGGTTTGATGAGGGATAAGGGCTAAGTACCAGCACTCATCGCACATCATGTGCGCACACCCCCTGGCCCCCCCAATCGTCGAAACCCTAGTGTCGCCGGTCAGATTCTCCAACGATGCTCCGGTGATGGTGCCTCGGGCCAAGAAAAATGCTGCACTAGCACATGCCCTAGCCCAGCATGTGTGCCGTAACCCTTGGTCCAGTCCGATCATAGACTGGGAATGTACTCCGTATGTTTAGACTAGAAATGAACTCCGTATGCCTAAGTCAAACCACGAAACAAGCGTACGGGCAGTCAGCCGGCCAGAGGGGCAGGATGCATAAGTCGGGGATTAGTCGGGTCCCCCTCTACGTGCTACCGATCTTACTGTTGTAACCCTCAATCTAGTCTGATCTTAGACTGAGAATGAACTCCGTATGCTTAAGCCAACCGACAAAATGAGCGGGTGGGCAACTGGGTACTACGCCGGCAAAATAGGCGGGACGCGCAAGCCATGGATCGATAGGGTGGTAGGTGGGTTTAGGCACATCTTCATATATCTACCATGCCAATGCCATTTTTATGGCATGTAACTTCGTACAATGGTCCCTTAAGCCTTCACGTGAAGTTTCATGGCAAGACGACTCATTTTCTATTTTTCACGATTTTCAAAACTTTTTGCGGTTTGGGATTTTTTAAAATTTTTTCAGAAGGATTTTTGGCCCCAAACTTAGTAGACGTGATCCTTGTATTTTTGTTGGCATGCACAAAAAAATTCAGTTAAAAAATCGAAGTGTACAGGATTTTGTGACCATTTGAAAAAAGTGTCCCCATTTCAGACACTTTAATGGCTACTGGCAACAAACCTGTAAAATCGCAAATGCTCTTTAAGGGGGTGTGAGTTCTCGAGGTTTGATGAGATATAAGGGGCCAATATAAAGGCCAAGTACCAGCACCCATCGCACATCATGTGCGCACACCCCCCCCGAACCCCTCCAATCGCCGAAACCCTAATGCCGTCGATCAGGTTCTCCAGTGATGCTCCGACGATGGTGCCTTGGGTGAAGAAAAATGCGGCACCAGCACATGCTCGAGCCCAGCATGTGCTGCCACAACCCTCGGTCCGATCCGATCTTAGACTGGGAATAAACTCCGTATGCTTAGACTGGGAATGAACTCTATATGCCTAAGCCAACCTTTAAAATGAGTGGGCAGACGGGCGGGCACTATGCTGGCCAGAGAGGCGGGATGCGCAAGCCGTGGATCGATAGGGTAGTAGGTGGGTTTAGGCACATCTTCACATTTCTTCCATGCCAATGCCATTTTTATGGCTTGTGAATTTGTACAATAGTCCCTTAAGCCTTCATGTGAAGTTTCCTGGCAAGAGGACTCGTTTTCTATTTTTCATGATTTTTGAAACTTTTTGCGGTTCAAGATTTTTTAAAATTTTTTTAGAAGGCGTTTTGGCCCTAAACTTGGTAGACGTGATCCTTGTATTTTTCTTGGCATGTACAAAAAAATTCAGCTAAAAACTCGAAGTGTACGAGATTTTGTGACCATTTGAAAAAAGTGTCCCCATTCCAAACACTTTAATGGCTACTTGTAGCAATCCTGTAAAATCTCAAATGCTCTTTAAGCGGGTGTGAGTTCTTGAGGTTTGATGAGGGATAGGGGGCTAATAAAAGGGCCAAGTACCAGCACCCATCGCACATCATGTACGCACATCCCCCCCGGCCCCCCTAATCGCCGGAACCCCAATGTCGCTGGTCAAGTTCTTCGGTGATGCTCCGGCGATGGTGCACCGGGCCAAAAAAATGTGGCACCAGCACATGCTCAAGCCTAGCATGTGCTGCCGTAACCCTCGGTCCGGTCTGATCTTAGACTGGAATGAACTCTGTATGCTTAGACTGGGAATGAACTCCGTATGCTTAGACTGGGAATGAACTCCGTATGCCTAAGTCAACCCACGAAATGAGCGTGCGATTGGGTCCCCCTCTGCGTGCTACCGATCCTGCTATCGCAACCCTCAGTCCGATCTAAACTTAGACTGGGAATGAACTCTGTATGCCTAAGCCAACCAACGAAATGAGCGGGCGGGCGGGCACTATATCAACTGGAGAGGCGGGATGTGCAAGCCATGGATCGATAGGGTGGTAGGTGGGTTTAGGCACATCTTCATATATCTACCATCCCAATGCCATTTTTACGGCTTGTAAATTCATACAATGGTCCCTTAAGCCTTCATGTGAAGTTTCATGGCAAGACGACTCATTTTCTATTTTTCACGATTTTCAAAACTTTTTATGGTTCTGGATTTTTTAAAATTTTTTCAGAAGGAGTTTTGGCCCCAAACTTGGTAGATGTGATCCTTGTATTTTTGTTGGCATGCAAAAAAAAATTTAGCTAAAAACTCGAAGTGTACAAGATTTTGTGACCATTTGAAAAAAGTGTCCCCATTTCAGACACTTTAATGGCTACTGGTGGCAAACCTGTAAAATCTAAAATGCTATTTAAGGGGGAGTGAGATCTTAAGGTTGATGAGGGATAGGGGGCCAATATATGGGCCAAAAACCACCACCCATCACACATCATGTGCGCACACCCCCCGGCCCCCCCAATCGTCGGAACCCCAATACCGACGGTCAGGTTCTCTGGCGATGCTCCGGCGATGGTTCCCCGGGCGAAGAAAAATGCGGACCAGCACATGCCTGAGCCCAACATGTGCTGTCGCAACCCTCAGTCTGGTCCGATCTTAGACTGGGAATGAACTCCATATGCTTAGATTGGGAATGAACTTTGTACGCCTATGTCAACCCACGAAATGATCGAGCGGGCGTTCAGCCAGCCAGAGGGGCAGGATGCTTAAGTCGAGGATCGACTGGGTCCCCCTCTGTGTGCTGCCGATCTTGCTGCCGGAACCTTCAGTCTAGTCTGATCTTAGATTGGGAATGAACTCCGTATGCCTAAGCCAACCGACGAAACGAACATGCGGACGGGCAGGCATTACGCCGGCCAGAGAGACGGGATGCGCAAGCCATGAATCGATAGGGTGGTAGGTGGGTTTATGCACATCTTCATATTTCTACCGTGCCAATGCCATTTTTATGGCTTGTAAATTCATACAATGGTCTCTTAAGCCTTCATGTGAAGTTTCATGGCAAGACGACTCGTTTTTTATTTTTCATGATTTTTGAAACTTTTTACGGTTCGGGATCTTTTAAAATTTTTTCAGAAGGAGTTATGGCCCCAAACTTGGTAGACATGATCCTTGTATTTTTTTTGGCTTGCATAAAAAAATTCAGCTAAAAACTTGAAGTGTACAAGATTTTGTGACTATTTGAAAAAAATGTCCCCATTTCAGACACTTTAATGGCTACTGGCAGCAAACCTGTAAAATCTCGAATGCTCTTTAAAGGGGTGTGACTTCTCAAGGTTTGATGAGGGATAGGGGGCCAATATAAGGGCCAAGTACCAGCACCCACCGCAGATCATGTGCGCACACCCCCTGGCCCCTCCAATCACCCGAACCCCAATGCCGCTGGTCAGGTTCTCCGGTGATGCTACGACGATGGTGCCCCAGGTGAAGAAAAATATGGCACCAGCACATGCCCGAGCCCAACATGTGCTATCGCAACCCTCGGTCTGGTCCGATCTTAGATTGGGAATGAACTCCGTATGCTTAGACTAGGAATGAACTCCGTATGCCTAATTCAACCCACAAAACGAGCGTACGGGCGCTTAGCCGGCTAGAGGGGCAGGATGCGCAAGCCGAGGATCGATCGGGTCCCCCTCAGTGTGTTGTTGATCCTGCTATCGCAACCCTCGGTTTGGACTGATCTTATACTAGGAATGAACTCCGTATGCCTAAGCCAACCGATGAAGTGAGCGGGTGGGCGGGCACTATGCTGGCCTGAGAGGCGGGATGCGCAAGCCGTGGATCGATAGGGTGGTAGGTGGGTTTAGGTGCATCTTCATATTTCTGCCATGCCAATGCCAATTTTATGGCTTGTAAATCCATACAATGGTCCCTTAAGCCTTCATGTGAAGTTTCATGGCAAGATGACTTGTTTTTTATTTTTCACGATTTTTCAATCTTTTTATGGTTCGGGATTTTTAAAAATTTTTTTAGAAGGAATTTTGGCCCCAAACATGGTAGACGTGATCCTTGTATTTTTTTTGGCATGTACAAAAAAATTCAGCTAAAAACTCGAAGTGTACAAGATTTTGTGACCATTTGAAAAAAGTGCCCCCATTTCAGACACTTCAATGATTACTGGCAGCAAACCTGTAAAATCTCAAATGCTCTTTAAGGGGTGGTGAGTTCTCGAGATTTGATGAGGGATAGGGGGCCAATATAAGGGCCAAGTACCAGCACCCATCGCACATCATGTGCGCACACCCCTCGGCCCCACTTAATCATCAGAACCCCAATGTCGTCGGTCAGGTTCTCCGGTGATGCTCTAGCTATGGTGCCCCGAAAGAAGAAAAATACGGCACCAGCACATGCCCGAGCCCAGCATGTGCTGCCGCAACCTTTGGTCCAATCCGATCTTAGATTGGGAATGAACTTCGTATGCTTAGACTGGGAATGAACTTCGTATACCTAAGTCAACCCATGAAATGAGCGTGCGGGCGCTCAGTCGACCAAAGGGGCAGGATGCGCAAGCCTGGGATCGGTTGGGTCCCCCTCTACATGCTGTTGATCTTGGTGCCACAACCCTCAGTCGATCGGATCTTAGACTGGGAATGAACTCCGTATGCCTATGCCAACCGATGAAACGAGCTGACGGGCGAGCACTATGCCGGCCAAAGAGACGGGATGCACAAGCCGTGGATCGATAGGGTGGTAGGTGGGTTTAGGCACATCTTCATATTTCTGCCATGCCAATGGCATTTTTATGGCTTGTAAAATCATACAATGGTCCCTTAAGCCTTCATGTGAATTTTCATGGCAAGACTACTCGTTTTCAATTTTTCACGATTTTTGAAACTTTTTGCGGTTTGGGATTTTTTTTAAAATTTTTTCAGAAGGAGTTTTGGCCCCAAACTTCTTAGACGTGATCCTTGTATTTTTGTTGGCATGTACAAAAAAATTCAGCTAAAAACTCGAAGTGTACAAGATTTTGTGACCATTTGAAAAAAGTATCCATATTTCAGACACTTTAATGGCTACTGGCAGCAAACCTATAAAATCTCAAATGCTCTTTAAGGGGGTGTGAGTTCTCGAGGTTTGATGAGGGATAGTGGGCCACTATAAGGGCCAAGTACTAGCACCTATCACACATCATGTGTGCACACCCCCCAGCCCACCCAATCGTCAGAACCCCACTACCGTCGGTCAGGTTCTCCGACGATGCTCCGATGATGGTGCCCCGAGCGAAGAAAAATATGGCACCAGCACATGCCCGAGCCCAGCATGTGCTGCCACAACCCTCGGTCTGGTCTGATCTCAGACTGGAAATGAACTCTGTATGGTTAGACTGGGAATGAACTCCGTATGCCTTAGTCAACCCATGAAACGAGCGTGCGGGTGCTCAGCCGACCAAAGGGGCAAGATGTGCAACCCGGGGATCGACCGAGTCCCCCTCTGTGTGCTGCTGATCTTCCTGCCATAACCCTTGATCCAGCTCAATCTTAGACTGGGAATGAACTTCGTATGCCTAAGCTAACCGACAAAATGAGGGGGTAGGAGGACGGGCACTACGTCGGCCAGAGAGGCTGGATGCGCAAGCCGTGGATCGATAGGGTGGTAGGTGGGTTTAGGCTCATCTTCATATTTCTATAGTGCCAATGCCATTTTTATGGCTTGTAAATTCATACAATGGTCCCTTAAGCCTTCATGTGAAGTTTCATGGTAAGACGACTCGTTCTCTACTTTTGATGATTTTCAAAACTTTTTTGCAGTTCGGGATTTTTTAAAATTTTTTCAAAAGGAGTTTTGGCCCCAAACTTGGTAGACTGATCCTTGTATTTTTTTTGGCATGCACAAAAAAATTCAGCTAAAAACTCGAAGTGTACAAGATTTTGTGACCATTTGAAAAACGTGTCCCAATTTCAGACACTTTTATGCTACTGGCAGCAAACCTGTAAAATCGCAAATGCTCTTTAAGGGGTGTGAGTTCTTGAGGTTTGATGAGGGATAGGGGGCCAATATAAGGGCCAAGTACCAGCACCCATCACACATCATGTGCACACACCCCCTCGACCCCCCCAATCGCCGGAACCCTAATGCCGCCGGTCAGGTTCTCCAGCGATGCTCCGGCGATGGTGCCCCAAGCGAAGAAAAATATGGCACCAGCACATGCTCGAGCCCAGCATGAGCTGTCATAACCCTTGGTCCAGTCCGATCTTAGACTAGGAATGAACTTCGTATGCTTAGACTGGGAATGAACTTCGTATGCCTAAGTCAACCCATGAAACGAGTGTGCGGGTGCTCAACTGGCCAGAGGGGTAGGATGCCTAATCCGGGGATCGATCGGGTCTGCCTCTACGTACTGTCGATCCTGCTGCCTCAACCTCTGTCTGATCTGATCTTAGACTGGGAATGAACTCCGTTGCCTAAGCCAATCGACGAAACGAGCTGGCGGGCAGGCGGGCACTATGTTGGCCAGAGAGGCGGGATGCGCAAGCCGTGGAGCGATAGGGTGGTAGGTGGGTTTAGGCACATCTTCATATTTATGTGGTGCCAATGCCATTTTTATGGCTTGTAAATTCATAAAATGGTCCTTTAAGCCTTCAAGTGAAGTTTCATGGCAAGACGACTTGTTTTCTATTTTTCACGATTTTTGAAACTTTTTACGGTTCAGTATTTTTTAAAATTTTTTTAGAAGGAGTTGTGGCCCCAAACTTGGTAGACATGATCCATGTATTTTTTGTTGGCATGCAAAAAAACATTTAGCTAAAAACTCGAAGTGTACAAGATTTTGTGACCATTTGAAAAAAGTGTCCCCATTTCAGACACTTTAATGGCTACTAGCAGCAAACCTGTAAAATCTCAAATGCTCTTTAAGGTGGTGTGAGTTCTCAAGGTGTGATGAGGGATAGGGGGCCAATATAAGGGCCAAGTACCAACAGTAATCGCACATCATGGGCGCACACCCCCTGGCCCCCCAATCGTCGGAACCCCAATGCCTCCGGTCAGGTTCTCCGACGATGCTCCGGCGATGGTACCCCGGGTGAAAAAAAATGCGACACCAGGACATGCCCGAGCCCAGTATGTGCTGTCGCAACCCTCGCTCTAGTCCGATCTTAGACTTGGAATGAACTTCGTATGCTTAGACTGGGAATGAACTCCGTATGCCTAAGTCAACCCACGAAACGAGCGTACGGGCACTCAGCCAGCCAGAGGGGCAGGATGTGCAAGTCAGGGATTGGTCGGGTCCCACTCTGCATGCTGTAGATCTTGCTGCAGCAAACCCTTGGTTCGATCTGATCTTAGACTGGGAATGAACTCTGTATGCCTAAGCCAACCAACGAAACGAGTGGACGGGCGGGCACTACGTCAGTTAGAGAGTCGGGATGCGCAAGCCATGGATCGATAGGGTGGTAGTTGGGTTTAGGAACATTTTCATATTTCTGCGATGCCAATGCCATTTTTATGGCTTGTAAATTCATACAATGGTACCTTAAGCCTTCATGTGAAGTTTCATGGCAAGACGACTCATTTTCTATTTTTCATGATTTTTAAAACTTTTTACAGTTCAGGATTTTTTTAAATTTTTTCAGAAGGATTTTTGGCCCAAACTTGGTAGACATGATCCATGTATTTTTGTTGGCATGCACCAAAAAATTCAGCTAAAAACTCAAAGTGTACAAGATTTTGTGACCATTTGAAAAAAGTGTCCCCGTTTGAGACACTTTAATGGCTACTGGCAGCAAACCTGTGAAATCTCAAATGCTCTTTAAGGAGGTGTGAGTGCTCGAGGCTTGATGAGGGATAGGAGGCCAATATAAGGGCCAAGTACCAGCACCCATCACACATCATGTGCGCACTCCCCCTCCCTGGCCCCCTTAATCGTTGGAACCCCAATAACGTCGGTCAGGTTCTCCGACGATGCTCCGGCAATGGTGCCCTGGGTGAAAAAAAATGTGGCACCAGCACATGCCCAAGCACAGTATGTGTTGTCGCAACCCTTGGTCCGGTCCGATATTAGACTGGGAATGAACTCCGTATGCTTAGACTGGGAATGAACTCTGTATGCCTAACTCAACCTATGAAACGAGCGTGCGGGCCCTCAGTCGGCCAGAAGGGCAGGATGTGCAAGTCGGGGATCGGTCGGGTCTCCCTTTTCGTGCTGCCGATCCTATTGCCACAACCCCCAGTTTGGTCCAATCTTAGACTGTAATGAACTCCGTATGCCTAAGCCTACCGATAAAATGAGCGGGCGGGCGGGCACTACACCGGCCAGAGAGGCAGGATGTGCAAGCCGTGAATCGATAGGGTGGTAGGTGGGTTTAGGCACATCTTCATATTTCTTCCATGCCAATGCCATTTTTATGGCTTGTAAATTCATACAATGGTACCTTAAGCCTTCATGTGAAATTTCATGGGAAGATGACCCGTTTTCTATTTTTCATGATTTTCGAAACTTTTTACGGTTCGGGATTTTTTAAAATTTTTTCAGAAGGAGTTTTGGTCCCAAACTTTGTAGATGTCATCCTTGTATTTTTATTGGCATGCACAAAAACAATTCAGCTAAAAACTCGAAGTGTACAAGATTTTGTGACCATTTGAAAAAAGTTTCCACATTCCAGACACTTTAATGGCTACTGGCAGCAAACCTGTAAAATCTCAAATTCTCTTTAAGGGGGTGTGAGTTCTCGAGGTTTGATGAGGGATAGTGGGCCACTATAAGGGCCAAGTACCAGCACCCATCGCACATCATGTGCGCACACCCCTCGGCCCCACTGAATCACCGCAACCCCAATGCCACCGGTCAGGTGCTCCGACGATGCTCCGACGATGGTGCCCCGAGCGAAAAAAAATGTGATACCAGCATATACCCGAGCCCAGCATGTGCTACCACAACCCTCGGTCTGATCTGATCTTAGACTGGGAATGAACTCTGTTTGCTTAGATTGGGAATGAACTTCGTATGCCTAAGTCAACCCATAAAATGAGAGTGCGGGCGCTCAGCCGGCCAGAGGGGTAAGATGTGTAAGTCGGGGATCGGTCGAGTCCCCCTCTCGTAACCCTCGGTTCGGTCTGAACTTAGACTGAGAATGAACTCCGTATGCCAAAGCCAACCAACGAAACGAGTGAGCAGGGGGGCACTACGTCGGCCAGAGAGCCGGGATGCGCAAGCCATGGATCGATAGTGTGGTAGGTGGGTTTAGGCACATCTTCATATTTCTACCATGCCAATGCCATTTTTATGGCTTGTAAATTCATACAATGGTCCCTTAAGCCTTCATGTGAAGTTTCATGGCAAGACGACTCGTTTTCTATTTTTCATGATTTTGGAAACTTTTTACAGTTCGAGATTTTTTAAAATTTTTTCAAAAAGAGTTTTGGCCCCAAACATGGTAGACGTGATCCTTGTATTTTTGTTGGCATGCACAAAAAAATTCAGCTAGAAACTCGAAGTGTACAGATTTTGTGACCATTTAAAAAAAGTGTCCCCATTTTAGACACTTTAATGGCTATTGGCAGCAAACCTATAAAATCTCAGATGCTCTTTAAGGGGTGGTCAGTTCTCGAGGTTTGATGAGGGATATGGGGCTAATATAAGGGCCAAGTACCAGCACACATCGCACATCATGTGCGCACACCCCCCGACCCCCCCAATCGCCAGAACCCCAATGCCGCTGGTCAGGTTCTTCGATGATGCTCCTACGATGGTGCCTCGGTAGAAGAAAAATATGGCACCAACACATGCTTGAGCCTGGCATGTGCTGTCGCAATCCTCGGCCCTGTCCGATCTTAGGCTGGGAAAGAACCTCATATGCTTAGACAAGGAATGAACTCCATATGCCTAAGTCAACCCATGAAACGAGCATGCGGGCGCTCAGCCGACCAGAGGGGCAGGATGCGCAAGTCGAGGATCGGTCAGGTCCCCCTCCACGTGCTGTCGATCTTGCTGCCTCAACCCTCAGTCCAGTCCAATCTTAGACTAGGAATGAACTCTGTATGCCTAAGCCAACCGATGAAACGGGCGGACGGGCGGGCATTACGCCGCCCAGAGAGGCGGGATGCGCAAGCCATGGATCGATAGGGTGGTAGGTGGGTTTTGGCACATCTTCATATTTCTGCCATACCAATGCCATTTTTATGGCTTGTAAATTCATACAATGGTCCCTTAAGCCTTCATGTGAAGTTTCTTGGCAAGACGACTTGTTTTCTATTTTTCATGATTTTGAAACTTTTTACGGTTCAGGATTTTTTAAAATTTTTTAAGAAGGAGTTTTTGCTCCAAACTTGCTAGACATGATCCTTGTATTTTTGTTGGCATTCGTAAAACAATTCAGGTAAAAACTTGAAGTGTACAAGATTTTGTGACAGTTTGAAAAAAGTGTCCACATTTTAGACACTTTAATGGCTACTGGCAGAAAACCTGTAAAATCTCAAATGCTTTTTGAGGGGGGTGTGAGTTCTTGAGGTTTGATCCGGGATAAGGGGCAATATAAGGGCCAAGTACCAACACCCATCACACATTATGTGCGCACACCCCCTAGCCCCCAATAATCAAAACCCAAATGCCATCGGTCAGGTTCTCCAGTGATGCTCCGGTGATGGTTCCTCGGGCGAAAAAAAATGTGGGACCAGTACATGCCCGAGCCCAGCATGTGCTGCCGTAATCTTCGGTTTGATCCGATCTTAGACTGGGAATGAACTCCATATGCTTAGATTGGGAATGAACTCTATATGCCTAAGTTAACCCATGAAACGAGCGTACGGGCGCTCAGCCGGCCAAAGGGGCACGATGCGCAAGCCAGGGATAGCTTAGTCTCCTTCTGTGAGCTGACGATTCGACTGCCACAACCCTCAGTCTTAGACTGGGAATGAACTCTGTATGCCTAAGCCAACAGACGAAACGAGTGGACGGGTGGGCACTACGTCGGCCAGAGAGGTGGGATGCATAAGCCATGGATCGATAGGGTGGTAGGTGGGTTTAGGCACATCTTCATATTTTTGCCATGCCAATCCCATTTTTATGGCTTGTAAATTCATACAATGCTCTCTTAAGCCTTCATGTGAAGTTTCATGGCAAGACGACTCGTTTTCCATTTTTCATGATTTTTGAAACTTTTTACGGTTCAAGATTTTTTAAAAGTTTTTCAGAAGGAGTTTTGGCCCCACACTTATAGAAATGATCCTTGTATTTTTGTTGGCATGTACAAAAAAATTCAGCTAAAAACTCGAAGTATACAAAAACGTGTCCCCATTTCAGACACTTTAATGGCTACAGGCAGCAAACCTGTAAAATCTCAAATGCTCTTTAAGGGGGTGTGAGTTCTCGAGGTTTGATGAGGGATAAGGGGCCAATATAAGGGCCAAGTACCAGCACCCATTGCACGTCATGTCCGCACACCCCCTGGCCCACCCCATCGCCGAAACCCCAATGCCACCGATTAGGTTCTCCGACGATGCTCAGCACATGCTCGAGCCCAGCATGTGCTACCATAACCCTCGATCCAGTTTGATCTTAGACTGGGAATGAACTCCGTATGCCTAAGTCAACCCATGAAACGAGTGTGCGGGTGCTCAGTCGACCAGAGGGGCAGGATGTGCAAGCCGAGGATCGGCTGGGTCCCCCTCTGTGTGCTACCGATCCTACTGCTGCAACCTTCAGTCCGATCTGATCTTACACTGGAAATGAACTCCGTATGCCTAAGCCAACGGACCAAACAAGCGAGCGGGCAAGCACTACGCCAGCCAGAGAGGCGGGATGCGCAAGCCGTGGATCGATAAGGTGGTAGGTGGGTTTAGGCACATCTTCATATTTTTGCCATGCCAATGCCATTTTTATGGCTTGTAAATTCATACAATGGTCCTTTAAGCCTTCGTGTGAAGTTTCATGGCAAGACGACACTTTTTCTATTTTTCACGATTTTTGAAACCTTTTACGGTTCAGGATTTTTTAAAAGTTTTTTCAGAAGGATTTTTGGCCCCAAACTTGGTAGACATGATGCTTGTATTTTTATTGGCATGCACAAAAAAATTCAGCTAAAAACTTGAAGTATACAAGATTTTGTGACCATTTGAAAAAAGTGTCCTCATTTCAGACACTTTCATGGCTATTGGCAACAAACTTGTAAAATCTCAAATGCTCTTTAAAGGGGTGTGAGTTTCGAGGTTTAATGAGGGATAGGGGGCCAATATAAGAGCCAAGTACCAGCACCCATCGCACATCATGTGCGCACACCCCGCCCGGCCCCCCCAATCGCTGAAACCCCAATGCCGTCGGTCAGGTTCTCTGACGATGGTGCCCCTGGCAAAGAAAAATGCGGCACCAGCACATGCCCGAGCCCAGCATGTGCTACCACAACCCTTGGTCCGATCTGATCTTAGACTAGGAATGAACTCCGTATGCTTAGACTGGGAATGAACTTCGTATGCCTAAGTCAACCCACGAAATGAGCGTGCGGGCACTCAGTCGACCAGAGGGGTAGGATGTGCGAGGAGAGGATCGACCGGGTCCCTCTTTGCATGCTGCCGATCCTACTGTCACAACCCTCGGTCCGATCTGAACATAGAATGGGAATGAACTCCGTATGCCTAAGCCAACTGACGAAACGAGCGTGTGGGCGCTCAGCTGGCTAGAAGGGCAGGATGCGTAAGCTGGGGATCAGTCGGGTCCCCCTCTACATGCTGTCGATCCTACTATCGCAACCCTCAGTCCAGTCCAATCTTAGATTGGGAATGAACTCCACATCCCTAAGCCAACCGATGAAACGAACGGACGGGGACACTACATCAGCCAAAGAGACGGGATGTGCAAGCCGTGAATCGATCGGGTGGTAGGTGGGTTTAGGCACATCTTCATATTTTTGTTGTACCAATGCCATTTTTATGGCTTGTAAATTCATACAATGGTCCCTTAAGCCTTCATGTGAAGTTTCATGGCAAGACGACTCGTTTTCTATTTTTCACGATTTTTAAAACTTTTTACGGTTCAAGATTTTTTAAAATTTTTTTGAAAGGAGTTTTGCCCCCAGACTTGGTAGACATGATCCTTGTATTTTTTTTGGCATGCACAAAAAAATTCAGCTAAAAACTCGAAGTGTACAAGATTTTGTGACCATTTGAAAAAAGCATTCCCATTTCAGACACTTTAATTGCTACTGGCAACAAACCTGTAAAATCTCAAATACTCTTTAAGGGGGTGTGAGTTCTCAAGGTTTGATGAGGGATAGGGGGCCAATATAAGGGCCACGTACTAGCACCCATCACACATCATGTGCGCACACCCCCCTTGGCCCCCCTCAATCATCGGAACCCCAATGCCATCGATTAGGTTCTCTGGCGATGCTCCGACGATGGTGCCCTGGGCAAAGAAAAATGCGACCCCAGCACATGCTCGAGCCTAGAATGTGCTGTCGCAACCCTCGCTCTGATCCGATCTTTGACTGGGAATGAACTCCGTATGTTTAGACTGGGAATGAACTCTGTATGCCTAAGTCAACCCACGAAACAAACATGCGGGCGCTCAGTCGGCCAGAGGGGCAGGATGCACAAACCGGGGATTGGTCGAGTCCCCCTCTGCATGCTATCGATCCTACTGCCGCAACCCTCGGTCTGGTCCAATCTTAAACTGGGAATTAACTCTGTATGCTTAGACTGGGAATGAACTCCATAAGCCTAAGTCAACCCACGAAACGAGCGTACGGGCGCTCAGTCGGCCAGAGGGGCAGGATGCGCAAGCCAGGGATCTACCGGGTCCCCCTCTACGTGCTGTTGATCCTGCTAGCATAACCTTTAGTCCGGTCCGATCTTAGATTGGGAATGAACTTAGTATGCCTAAGCCAACCGACGAAACGAACGGGCGGGCGGGCATACGCCAGCCAAAGAAGCGGATGTGCAAGCCATGGATCGATAGGGTGGTAGGTGGGTTTAGGCACATCTTCATATTTTTGCAGTGCCACTGCCATTTTTATGGCTTGTAAATTCATACAATGGTCCCTTAAGCCTTCATGTGAAGTTCCATGGCAAGACGACTCGTTTTCTATTTTTCACGATTTTTGAAACTTTTTACGGTTCAAGATTTTTAAAATTTTTTCAGGAGTTGTGGCCCCAAACTTCGTAGAGGTGATCCTTGTATTTTTGTTGGCATGCACAAAACAATTCAGCTAAAAACTCGAAGTGTACAAGATTTTGTGACCATTTGAAAAAATTTTCCCATTTTAGACATTTTAATGGCTACTAGCAGTAAACCTGTAAAATCTAAAATGCTCTTTAAGGGGGTGTGAGTTCTCGAGGTTTGATGAGGGATAGGGGGCTAATATAAGGGCCAAGTAGCAGCACCCATCACACATCATGTGTGCAAACCCCTCTCGGCCCCCCCCAATCGTCGGAACCCCAATGCCGCCAGTCAGGTTCTCCGACGATGCTCCAGCGATGGTGCCCTCGGTGAAGAAAAATGCGGCACCATCACATGCCCAAGCCCAGCATGTGTTACCGCTACCCTCGGTCCTGTCTGATCTTAGACTGGAAATGAACTCTGTATGCTTAGACTGGGAATGAACTTCGTATGCCTAAGTCAACCCATGAAATGAACGTGTGGGCACTCAGCCGACCAAAGGGGCAGGATGCGCAAGTTGGGATTGGTCGGGTCACCCTCTGCGTGCTACTGATCCTGCTGCTGCAATACTCAGTCTGGTCTGATCTGAGACTGGGAATGAACTCCGTATGCCTAAACCAATCGAAGAAACAAGCGGGCGAGCACTACACTGACTAGAGAGGCAGGATGCACAAGCTGTGGATTGATAGGGTGGTAGGTGGGTTTAGGCACATCTTCATATTTCTACTATTCCAATGCCATTTTTATGGCTTGTAAATTCATACAATGGTCCCTTAAGCCTTCGTGTGAAGTTTCATGGCAAGACGACTCATTTTCTATTTTTCATGATTTTTGAAACTTTTTACGGTTCGGGATTTTTTAAACTTTTTTCAGAAGGATTTTTGGCCCCAAACTTGATAGATGTGATCCTTGTATTTTTGTTGGCATGCACAAAAAAATTTAGCTAAAAACTCGAAGTGTACAAGATTTTGTGACCATTTGAAAAACGTGTCCCCATTTCATACACTTTAGTGGCTACTGGCAGCATACCTTTAAAATCTCAAATGCTTTTAAGGGGGTGTGAGTTCTCGAGGTTTGATGAGGGATAGGGGGCCAATATAAGGGCCAAGTACCAGCATCCATCGCACATCATGTGTGCACACCCCCTCGACCCCCCAATCATCGGAACCCCTATGCCATCAGTCTGGTTCTCTGACGATGCTCCGGTGATGGTGCCCCGGGCGAAAAAAATGACGGCGCCAACACATGCTTGAACCCAGCATGTGCTGTCGCAACCTTTGGTCTGATCCGATCTTAGACTGGGAATGAACTCCGTATGCTTAGACTGGGAATAAACTCTGTATGGCTAAGTCAAACCACGTAACGAGCGTGTGGGCTCTCAGTCCGCCAGAGGGGTAGGATGCACTAGCCGAGGATCGATCGGGTCCCCCTCTACGTGCTACTGATCCTGCTATAGCAACCCTCGATCTGGATCGATCTTAAACTGGGAATGAACTCCGGATGCCTAAGCCAATCGACGAAACGAACGGGCGGGCGGGCACTATGCCGACAGAGTGGAGGGATGCGTAAGCCAGGGATCGATAGGGTGGTAGGTGGGTTTAGTCACATCTTCATATTTCTGGCATACCAATGCCTTTTTTATGGCTTGTAAATTCATACAATGGTCCCTTAAGCCTTCATGTGAAGTTTCATGGCAAGACGACTTGTTTTCTATTTTTCACGATTTTTAAAACTTTTTATGGTTCGGGATTTTTTAAAATTTTTTCAGAAGGCCTTTTGGCCCCAAACTTAGTAGACACGATCCTTGTATTTTTTTTGGCATGCACCAAAAAATTCAGCTAAAAACTCGAAGTGTACAAGATTTTGTGACCATTTGAAAAAAGTGTCCCCATTTCAGACACTTTAATGGCTACTGGCAGCAAACCTGTAAAATCTCAAATGCTTTTTATGGGGGCATGAGTTCTCGAGGTTTGATGAGGGATAGGGGGCCAATATAAGGTCCATGTCCCAGCACCCATCGTGCATCATGTGCGCACACCCCCTCCGGACCCCAATGCTGCCGGTCAGGTTCTCCGGCGATGCTCCGGTGATGGTGCCCCGAGCGAAGAAAAATGTGGCACTAGCACATGCCCGACCCCAGCATGTGCTGCTGCAACTCTCGATTCGGTCTGAGCTTAGAATGGGAATGAACTCCATATGCTTAGACTGAGAATGAACTCCGTATGCCTACATAGGTAGGATGCACAAGCCGGGGATCGGTCGGGTCCCCCTCTACATGCTGTCGATCCTGCTATAGCAACCCTCGGTCTGGTTCGATCTTAGACTGGGAATGAACTTTGTATGCCTAAGCCAACCGATGAAATGAGCGGGCGGGTAGGCACTACGCCGGCCAGAGAGACGGGATGCGCAAGTTGTGGATCGATAGGGTGGTAGGTGGGTTTAGGCACATCTTCATATTTTTGCAGTGCCAATGCCATTTTTATGGCTTGTAAATTCATACAATGGTCCCTTAAGCCTTCATGTGAAGTTCCATGGCAAGACGACTCATTTTCTATTTTTCACGATTTTTAAAACTTTTTACGGTTCAAGATTTTTTAAAATTTTTTCAGAAGGAGTTGTGGCCCCAAACTTCGTAGAGGTGATCCTTGTATTTTTTTTGGCATGCACAAAACAATTCAGCTAAAAACTCGAAGTGTACAAGATTTTGTGACCATTTGAAAAAAGTGTCCCCATTTCAGACACTTTAATGGCTATTGACAGCAAACCTGTAAAATCTCAAATGCACTTTAAGGGGGTGTGAGTTCTCAAAGTTTGATGAGGGATAGGGAGGCAATATAAGGGCCAAGTACCAGCACCCATCGCACATCATGTGCGCACACCCCCTCGGCCCCCCCAATCATCGAAACCCTAATGCTGTCGGTCAGGTTCTCCGACGATGCTCCGACAATTGTACCCCGGGTGAAGAAAAATACTACACCAGCACATGCCCGAGCCCAGCATGTGCTGCCGTAACCCTCGATATGGTTCGATCTTAGACTGGGAATGAACTTCGTATGCTTAGATAGGGAATGAACTCCGTATGCCTAAGTCAACCCACGGAACGAGCGTGCGGGCGCTCAGCCGGCCAGAGGGGTATGATGCGCAAGTCGAGGATCGATCGGTTCCCACTTTGCGTGCTACCGATCCTACTACCGAAACCCTCAGTCCGGTCTAATCTTAGACTGGGAATGAACTCCGTATGTTAAGCCAACTGACGAAACAACCGGGTGGGGGGCACTACGCCGACCAGGGAGGCGGGATCCGCAAGCCATGGATTGATAGGGTGGTAGGTGGGTTTAGGCACATCTTCATATTTCTACCATGCCAATGCCATTTCTATTGCTTGTAATTTCATACAATGGTCCCTTAAGCCTTCATGTGAAGTTTCATGGCAAGACGACTTGTTTTCTATTTTTTATGATTTTTGAAACTTTTTACAGTTCAGGATTTTTTAAAATTTGTTAAGAAGAAGTTTTGGCCCAAAACTTGGTAGACATGATCCTTGTATTTTTGTTGGCATGCACAAAAAAATTCAGCTAAAAACTCGAAGTGTACAAGATTTTGTGACCATTTGAAAAAAGTGTCCCCATTTCAAACACTTTAATGGCTACTGGGAGCAAACCTATAAAATCTCAAATGCTCTTGAAGGGGGTGTGAGTTCTTGAGGTTTGATGAATGATAGGGGACCAATATAAGGGCCAAGTACCTACACCTATCGTAAATCATGGGCGCACACCCCCCGGCCCCTTAATCGTCGGAACCCTAATACCGTCGGTCAGGTTCTCCGGCGATGCTCCGGTGATGGTTCCCTGTGCGAAAAAAAATGCGGCACCAGCACATGCCCGAGCCCAGCATGTGCTGTCGTAACCCTCAGTCCGGTCTGATCTTAGATTGAGAATGAACTCCGTATGCTTAGACTGGGAATGAACTCCGTATGCCTAAGTCAACCCACGAAACAAGTGTGCGGGCGCTCTGTCGGCCAGAGAAGAAGGATGCGCAAGACGGGGATCGGCTGGGTCCCCCTTGGTGTGCTGCCAATCTTGCTACCGCAACCCTCGGTCTGATCTAATCTTAGACTGGGAATGAACTCCATATGCCTAAGCCAACCGACAAAACGAGCGGGCGGATGGGCGGGCACTACGCTAGCTAGAGAGGCGAGATGCGCAAGCCGTGGATCGATAGGGCGGTAGGTGGGTTTAGGCACATCTTCATATTTCTGCTATGCCAATGCCATTTTTATGTATTGTAAATTCATACAATGGTCCCTTAAGCCTTCATGTGAAGTTTCATGGCAAGACGACTCGTTTTCTATTTTTCACGATTTTCAAAACTTTCTACGGTTCCAGATTTTTTAAAATTTGTTTAGAAGGATTTTTGGCCCCAAAGCTGGTAGACATGATCCCTGTATTTTTTTTGGCTTGCATAAAAAAATTTAGCTAAAAACTCGAAGCGTACAAGATTTTGTTACCATTTGAAAAAAGTGTCCCCATTTCAAACACTTTAATGGCTACTGGCAGTAAACTTGTAAAATCTCGAATGCTCTTTAAGGGGGTGTGAGTTCTCAAGGTTTGATGAAGGATAGGGGGCAAATATAAGGGCCAAGTATGAGCACCCATCGCAAATCATGTGCGCACACCCCGTGGGCCCCCCAATCATCGGAACCCCAATGCCGCCAGTCAGGTTCTCCGATGATGCTCCGACGATGGTGCCCCAGGCGAAAAAAAATACGGCACCAGCACATGCCCGAGCCCAGCATGTGCTATCGTAACCCTCTGTCCGGTCCGATCTTAGACTGGGAATGAACTCTGTATGCCTAAGTCAACCCACGAAACGAGCGTACGGGTGCTCCGTTGGCCAGAGGGGCAGGATGAGCAAGTCGGGGATCGACCGGGTCCCCCTTTGCGTGCAACCAATTTTGCTACTGCAACCCTCTGTCTGGTCTGATCTTAGACTGGGAATGAACTTCGTATGCCTAAGCCAAAACTCAGCTACCATCGATTAGGTTCTCCGACGATGCTTCGGCAATGGTGCCCCGGGCAAAAAAAAATATGGCACCAGCACATGCCCGAGCCCAGCATGTACTGCCACAACCCTCGGTCCGATCTGATCTTAGACTGGGAATGAACTTCGTATGCCTAAGTCAACCCAAGAAACGAGCGTGCGGCCATTTACCCGGCCAAAGGGGTAGGATGCATAGGCCGAAGATCGATCGGGTCCCCCTCTGCGTGCTACTGATCCTACTATCGTAACCCTCGGTCTAATCTGATCTTAGACTGGGAATGAACTCTGAATGCCTAAGCCAACCAATGAAATGAGCGGGCGGGTGGGCACTACGCCAACCAGAGAGGCAGGATGCGCAAGCCGTGGATCGATAGGGTGGTAGGTGGGTTTAGGCACATCTTCATATTTCTGCCATGCCAATGCCATTTTTATGGCTTGCAAATTCATACAATGGTCCCTTAAGCCTTCATGTGAAGTTTCATGGCAAGACGACTCGTTTTCTATTTTTCATGATTTTTCAAACTTTTTGCATTCGGGATTTTTTTTAAATTTTTTCAGAAGGATTTTTGGCCCCAAACTTGGTAAACGTGATCCTTGTATTTTTGTTGGCATGCAAAAAAAATTCAGCTAAAAACTCAAGGTGTACAAGATTTTGTGACCTTTTGAAAAAAGTGTCCCCATTTCAGGCCCTTTAATGGCTACTGGCAGCAAACCTGTAAAATCACAAATTTTTTTTAAGGGGGTGTGAGTTTTTGAGGTTTGATGACGGATAGGGGGCCAATATAAGGGCCAAGTACTAGCACTCATCGCACATCATGTGCACACACCCCTTGGCCCCCTTAATCGTCGGAACCCCAATGCCATCAGTCAGGTTCTCCGACGATGGTGCATCGGGTGAAAAAAAATGCGGCACCAGCAAATGCCTAAACCCAGCATGTGCTGCCGCAACCCAAGGCTGAAGTGCTGACCTTGCGCGATGGCATGGAGGCCATTTGCCAACGGATAGAGGAGCTTACTAGTTAGCTCATTGCTTGCAAGACTGCCGTTGGGAATGGCATGTTTGCTGGAGTGTCCAAATCCATATTGGATGTCCCCAAGCCTAAGGAGTTCAAGGGGACTAGGGTGGCTAAGGAAGTAGACAACTACCTTGGGGGTATGGAGCAGTACTTCTAGGCCATGCGCATGCAAGATGAAGCGATAAAGGTAAGCACCGGTGCTATGTATCTCACTGATGTAGCCTTATTATGGTGGAGGCACAGGTGTGATGATGTCAGGCATAGGAGCACCAAGATTGGAACCTGGGCAGAGTTACAAAAGGAGTTCAGAGAGCAATTTTACCCGGAGTATATCGACGATGAGGCACGGGCAAAGTTACACTGACTTAGCTAGCAAGGGGACATAAGGGAGTATGTCTAGAAATTCTCTAAACTGATGCTATAAATCTCGGATCTAGGTGAAAATGATGCCTTTTTTGCTTTCATGGATGGGCTGAAGCCATGGGTGAAGCATAAGCTATAAAGGAAGAGAGTTCATGACTTGGCTAAAGCCATGACTACTGCCGAGGCCTTGATAGAGTTCAAGCTTCTGAACAAGTTTGAGTTTTCTAAGCCCAAGGGTAAGGGCAGGGATGATAGGGATTGAAAGAAGCAGTCCAAGGGGAAGGACTGTAACTGAGAGTCCGAGGATGGGGACCGAGACCGTTCAACCAAGGATGGTGAGAGGAAGCCACCAGCAGGCAAGTGGAAAGCAAATGGGGATCGAGAGCAACTAGCATGCTACCTATGTGGAAGGAGCCACATAGCGCACAATTACACATAGAAGGGCAAGCTGATTGCTGTAGACAAGGAGTCTGATGAGGAGCTAGAGTCAGGGGCAGCAAAGCTTAGGTCGTTTGTGCTCAATGCTGTCCAGAGTAAAGGGAGCCGTAAGCCAAAGGGCTTGATGTTTGCAAATTTGATGGTTGCGGGTCAGAAGGTGAGCGCACTGGTGGACACAAGTGCCTCACATTTTTTTATTTCAGGTGATGGAGCCTGGAAGCTCAGATTGAAGGTACAAAAAGGGATTAGTACCATTAAAATGATGAACTCCAAGGAAGTTCTAGCCATTGGAGTAGCACGGGGAGTGGAGTTACAGGTTGGAGACTGGAAAGGCAAGGAGACCATAGAGGTAATACCCCTTGATGACTATGAGTTTGTGATTGGGTTGGATTTCCTTGTTCGGATTAACGCCCTCCTTGTGCCTTTTACCGATTGTGTTTGCATCTTGGATGCACAGTGCCAATGCCTAGTGCCATTGAGGGGAGGGTCTGGAGTTGGGTCATGGGTGGTGTTAGCCATCCAATTTGCCAAAGTGGTAAGTAGACAAGAAGACACCTTCTTGGCAGCCTTGAAATATGATGAGCCAAGGGAGAAAGAGACTGAGTCACCCTTGGAGGTGCTAAAGGTGCTGAAGACCTTTAGTGATGTGATGCCCGCAAAACTGCCTAGCAAGCTACCACCTAAGAGGAAGGTGGACCACAAGATCGAGCTGGTGTCTGAGGCCAAGCCACTAGCCGGAGCCCCTTACCGAATGTCTCTACCAGAGTTGGAGGAGTTGAAGAAGCAGCTCAAAGAGTTAGTTGATGCTGGCTTCATCAGGCCATTGAAGACACCCTATGGTGCACCGGTTCTATTCCAGCACAAGCATGATGGGTCGTTGCAGTTGTGCATAGACTACTGGGCTTTGAACAAGATGACCATCAAGAACAAGTACCCCATCCCACTCATTGCGAACTTGTTCAACCAACTTGGGAATGCAAGGTGGTTCACCAAGCTGGATTTGAGGTCGGGCTACTATCAAGTTAGGATCACGGAGGGAGATGAGCCAATGACAGCATGTGTCACTAGGTATGGTTCGTATGAGTTCTCCCCAGCAACATTCTACACCCTTATGAACAAGGTGCTTCAGTCATTCCTTGATCGGTTTATTGTGGTTTATTTGGCTGACATTGTGATCTACAGCCAGACTTTGGGAGAGCATGTAGACCACTTAAGATAGGTGTTTGAGGTGTTACGGGCACACAAGCTCTTTTGTCAAGAGAGAGAAGTGCTCATTTGCGCAGTAAGAGATCCCGTTCCTTGGCCACATAGTGGGAAGTGGCAGGATACGCAAGGATGAAGGCAAGATACATGCCATCCTAGAGTGGCAACCGCCAGCCAAGGTCACTGAGTTGAGATCATTCCTTGGGCTGGTTAACTACTACAAGTGCTTTATCAAAGGTCATCAGCAATAGCCACGCCATTGACTGACTTGCTCAAGAAAGGGAGAGCATGGGAGTGGAATGCAGGGTGCCAGGAAGCTTTTGACAAGTTGAAGTAGGCTATGACCGAAGAGCCAGTCTTGGCCTTGCCAGACCATGGCAAGCTGTATGAGGTGCATACGGATGCATCAAACTTTGCCATAGGGGGCGTGTTGATGCAAGAGGGACGTCCAGTCGCGTTCGAGAGCAGGAAGCTGAACGAGATTGAATGCAAGTACATAGTTCAAGAGAAAGAGATGACTGCAGTGGTGCACTACTTGCGTACTTGGCACCATTACCTGTTGGGGTCGAGGTTCGTGGTGAGGACGGACAATGTGGTGACCAACTACTTCCAGACGTAGAAGAAGCTGTCCCCCAAGCAGGCGAGATGGCAAGATTTTCTTACGAAATTTGAATTTCAGATGGAGTACAAGCCGGGGTGGGTGAACCTACTGTAGATGCCCTGAGCAGGAAGGCTAACCTTGCTGCCATTAGCCAACCAGAGGGGTCACTGGTTTTCGTGCATCAATGAGGGACTTGCGTATGATCCTACAACCAAAGCTCTAATAGAGTACGTCCAACAAGGTAAAACTAGGCAGTTTTGGATGCAGGATGGTTTGTTGTACACCAGGGGCAGTAGACTATTTGTGTCGTAGCATGGGAAGCTTTGCAAGGAAGTTTTGCAAGAATGCCATGATTCAAGATGGGCTGGACACCCTGGAGTGAGCCACATCTTGGCGCTGATCAAGGACTGGTACTACTAGCCGTACATGAGGGATAATGTGGAGGCCTATGTGAAGACTTATCTTGTGTGCCAACAGGACAAGGTGGAGCTCAAGAAACCAAGTGGTCTCTTAGAGCCATTGCTAGTGCCAGAGCGACCATGGGAGAGTGTTTCTCTAGACTTTATAGTCGATCTACCCAAAGCAGAAGGGTTTGGAAGCATCATGGTAGTGGTGGACAGGTTTTCCAAGTATGGAATCTTCATTCCAGCAACCAAGGAGTGCCCAGCCAAGGAGGCAGCTCGATTGTTCTTGAAGAACATGGTTAAGTACTGGGGAGTGCCGAGGACCATTGTTAGTGATCGGGACAGGCATTTCACGGGCAGGTTCTGGACTGAGTTGTTCAAGCTATTGGGGTCAGACTTGAACTTTTCCACCAGCATGCATCCGTAGACCGATGGGCAGACAGAACGAGTGAATGGACTATTGGAGGTCTACCTCAGGCACTATGTGAGTGCCACACAAAAGGACTGGCCAAAGCTCCTAGATATTGCGTAATTTTCTTACAACTTACAAAGGAGCGAGGCAACGAACCAGAGCCCATTTGAGGTTGTGACAGGGCAACAACCACTAACACCCAGTTCGATTGCTACAGGTTATACAGGGCCAAATCCAGCAGTATACAAGTTTGCCAAGGCATGGCAGAAGCAAACTGACTTGGCTAGAGTTTGTCTACACAAGGTGACCAAGAGGTCGAAGAAGTGGGTAGACCAGAATAGGCGGGACGTGCAGTTCCAGGTTAGAGACATGGAGTTGGTGAAGCTGCATCCCATTGTGCACCATAGGGGTCTGCATAAAGGCCTAGTCTAGAGGTATAAGGGACCTTTTCGAGTAGTCAAAAAGGTAGGCAAGGTTGCCTACAAGCTGGATATGCCACCCAAGTTGAGGGTACACCTGGTGTTCCATGTGAGCATGCTCAAGCCGTTCCATGAGGATGAGAGAGATCCAAGACGGGCAGAGTCAAAGCGTGCACCATTGGGAGCAAGGGCCTCATATGAGAAGGAGGTTCACAGCATCATAGCTGATCGGGAGGTGAGACGGAAGAACTATCAGCCAAGACAAGAGTACTTGGTGCACTGGAAGGGACTTTTACATAGTGAGGTGAGCTAGGAACCAGCAGATGACTTATGGTAGTTCAGGGACCAGATCAGGCAGTACCATGTAGAAGATGCAATGAAAGCGTTGCACAATCAGGTGAGGGAGAATGTCATGCCCTGGGCGGGTGCGCCAGGCACATCAAGTGCATCAGCAGGCGAACCAGAGGTTGAGGCCCGCAGACCAGGCGTGCTGGCGGGTATCTATGCGTAAAGCCTAGCAAACGAGTTCAGAATGCCCGCCCAACTTGCAGGCCAGCCCGTGAGACCAAGGCCTGGCATACAAGCTGCCTGTACCACATCCAAAAGGGCCCAAGGTACTGGACACGCAAGGGAAGCTTCTGAAAGCAGGCAGGATCAGCAGGAGCATCCTGGCAGATTTGGTTGACCCTGAAAATCAGGAGTTAGCATCTTGATTGATTGTAATCTATATAATCCCTTGATTGTAATCTGTATAATCCCTTGATTGATTCTAGGGATATTGCCATTAAGTGTAGCTGGAGCCTCAACTATAAATAGAGGGCTGCTCTACCCTCATTGGTACACCATCAAACACTTCTGTTTTAGTGAATACACAACATATTCTAGCATTCTGGCTTGTTTATCCTGTTTCCCTTTAACTTGCGTAATCAGCCTTTCCCATTGTTCTAGTGCCCGCACGCTTGTGTTTTAGGCTGACTTAGGCATAAAGAAGGAGATTCCCAGCCTAAGGTCGCACGAATTTTGAGTCCAAGGTCGGAGCCCGTGACAGTGTCACGAACCTAAGGAAGAGTCTTGAATCCCACATCAAACATAATAGGAGGGTCCTTGGGGTATAAAAGGGTTTACACCACCTTCGCCTTGTGAGGCATCTTTTATAAGACAAAACCGTGAAGCCAAGCGGGCCAGAGCGGACAATACCTCACAAGGGTATGAACCATGGCAGTTAGGTTGATCTGAGACAAGTGCATGCCCAGGTCCCGGAGCCACGCGAGTTCGGAGCTTAAGTCTTAACCCGGGACAAGTGGTATTAGAGCTAGCCCTAAATTGTTCGATCCACGCCAAGCACCTCGAGGGAGGTAGGCAGGGTGGCCAACCTCCGTGACGAGGGCGTTATGAGGTTGGGTGCAAGAGAATGTCACGGACCTAAGGAAGAGTCCTGAATCCCACATCGAATATAATAGGAGGGTCCCTGGGGTATAAAAGTGTTTACACCACCTTCGCCTTGTGAGGCATCTTTTATAAGACAAAATCGTGAGGCCAAGGGGGCCAGAGCGGACAATACCTCACAAGGGTATGAATCGTGATGGTTAAGCTGATCTGGGATGCCGGATGAGTGCATGCTCAGGTCCCGAAGTCGCATGGGTTTGGTGCTTAAGTCTTGACCCGTGACACCAGCACATGCCTGAGCCCAACATGTGCTATCGCAACCCTCGGTCCGATTCGCTCTTAGACTAGGAATGAACTCTGTATGCTTAGACTGGGAATGAACTTCGTATGCCTAAGTCAACCCACGAAACGAGCATGCGGGTGCTCAGCCGACCAGAGGGGCAGGATGTGTAAGCCGAGGATCAATCGGGTCCCCATCTACGTGCTGTCGATCCTACTATCACAACCCTCGGTCCAATCTGATCTTAGACTGGGAATGAACTCCGTATGCCTAAGCCAACCAATGAAACGAGCGGGTGGACGAACGAGCACTACGTCGGCCAGAGAGATGAGATGCGCAAGCCGTAGATCGATATGGTGGTAGGTGGGTTTAGGTACATCTTCATATTTATGCTATGCCAATGCCATTTTTATGGCTTGTAAATTCATACAATGGTCCCTTAAGCCTTCATGTGAAGTTTCATGGCAAGACGACTCGTTTTTTATTTTTCACGATTTTTGAAACTCTTTAAGGTTCGGGATTTTTTAAAATTTTTTCAGAAGGATTTTTGGCCCCAAATTTGGTAGACGTGATCCTTTCATTTTTGTTGCTATGCAAAAAAAAAATTCAGCTAAAAACTCGAAGTGTACAAGATTCTGTGACCATTTGAAAAAAGTGTCCACATTTCAGACACTTTAATAGCTACTGGCAACAAACCTGTAAAATCTCAAATGGTCTTTAAGGGGTTGTGAGTTCTCGAGGTTTGATGAGGGATAAGGGGCCAATATAAGGGCCAAGTACCAGCACCGATCGCACATCATGTACGCACACCCCCCCTGGCACCCCCAATCGTCGGAACCCCAATACCGCCAGTCAGGTTCTCTGGTGATGCTCTGACGATAGTGCCTCGGGCGAAGAAAAATGTGGCACCAGCACATGCCCGAGAACAGCATGTGCTGTCGCAACACTCGATCTAGTTCGATCTTAGACAGGGAATGAATTCCGTATGCTTAGACTAGGAATGAACTCCGTATGCCTAAGTCAACTCACGAAACGAGCGTACGGGCGCTCAGCCGGCCAGAGGGGCAAGATGCACAAGCCGGGGATAGGCCGAGTCCCCCTCTGCATGCTGCTAATCCTACTACCGCAACCCTCGGTCTGGTCTGATCTTAGACTGGGAATGAACTTCGTATGCCTAAGCCTACCGATGAAACAAGCGGGCGGGCACTACGCCGACCAAAGAGGCGAGATGCACAAGCCGTGGATTGATAGGGTGGTAGGTGGGTTTAGACACATCTTCTTATTTCTACCATGCCAATGCCATTTTTATGGCTTGTAAATTCATACAATGGTCCCTTAAGCCTTCATGTGAAGTTTCAAGGCAAGATAACTCGTTTTCTGTTTTTCATGATTTTTAAAACTTTTTACGGTTCGAGATGTTTTAAAATTTTTTTCAGAAGCAGTTTTGGCCCTAAACTTGGTAGACGTGATCCTTGTATTTTTGTTGGCATGCAAAAAAAAATTCAGCTAAAAACTCAAAGTGTACAAGATTTTGTGACCATTTGAAAAAAGTGTCCCCATTTTAGATACTTTAATGGCTACTGGCAGCAAACCTGTAAAATTTCAAATGCTCTTTAAGGGGGTGTGAGTTCTCAAGGTTTGATGAGGGATAGGGGGCCTATATTAGGGCTAGGTACTAGCGCCCATCGCACATCATGTGCGCACACCACCCTGACCCCCCTAATCGTCGGAACCCTAATTCCGTCGATCAGGTTCTCTGATGATGCTCCGGCGATGGTGCCTCGGGCGAAGAAAAATGCAGCACCAGCACATGCCTGAGCCCAGCATATGCTACCGTAACCCTCGGTCCAGTCCGATCTTAGAATGGGAATGAAATCTGTATGCTTAGACTGGGAATGAACTCCATATGCCTAAGTCAACCCATGAAATAAGCGTGCGGACGCTCAGCCGGCTAGAGGGGCAGGATGCGTAAGTCGAGGATCGACCGGGTCCCCCTCTACGTGCTGTCGATCTTGCTACCACAACCCTCGGTTCGGCCTAATCTTAGACTGGGAATGAACCCCGTATGACTAAGTCAACCCACAAAACAAGCATCTGGCCGCTCAGTCGACCAAAGGGGCAAGATGCGCAAGCCGGGGATCGACCAGGTCCCCCTCTGCATGCTACCGATCCTACTGCTGCAACCCTCAATCCGGTCTGATCTTAGACTGAGAATGAACTCCGTATGTCTAAGTCAACCCACGAAACGAGCGTGCGGGCGTTCAGCCGGCTAGAGGGGCAGGATGCGCAAGCTGGGGATCGGTGGGTCCCCCTCTGCGTGCTACCGATCTTGATTCCGTAACCCTCTGTCCGATCTGATCTTAGATTGGGAATGAACTTCGTATGCCTAAGCCAACTGATGAAACGAGCGGCTAGACGGGCACTACGTCGGCCAGAGAGGCGGGATACGCAAGTCACTGATCAATAGGGTGGTAGGTGGGTTTAGGTACATCTTCATATTTCTACCATGCCAATGCTATTTTTTTGGCTTGTAAATTCATACAATGGTCCCTTAAGCCTTCATGTGAAAATTCATGGCAAGACGACTCCTTTTTTATTTTTCATGATTTTCAAAACTTTTTCTGGTTCGGGATTTTTTAAAATTTTTTCAAAAGGAGTTTTGGCCCCAAACTTGGTAGACGTGATCCTTGTTTTTTTGTTGGCATGCACAAAAAAAGTCAGCTAAAAACTCGAAGTGTACAAGATTTTGTGACTATTTGAAAAAAGTATCCTCATTTCAGACACTTTAATGGCTACTGACAGCAAACCTGTAAAATCTCAAATGCTCTTTAAGGGGGTGTGACTTCTTGAGGTTTGATGAGGGATAGGGGGACAATATAAGGGCCACGCACCAGCACCCATCGCACATCATGTGCGCACACCCCCCGGCCCCCTCCAATCGTCGAAATCCCAATGTCGCCAATCAGGTTCTTCGACGATGCTCTGGTGATGGTTCCCCGGGTGAAAAAAAATACGGCCCCAGCACATGCCCGAGCCCAGCATGTGCTACCGCAACCCTCGGTCTGGTCCGATCTTAGACTGGGAATGAACTCCGTATGCTTAGACTAGGAATGGCTCTGTATGCCAAAGTCAACCCATGAAACGAGTGTGCGGGTGCTCAGCCGGCCAAAGGGGCAGGATGGGCAAGCCAGGGATTGGTTGGGTCCTCCTCTACGTGCTTTCGATCCTGCTACCGCAACCTTCGGCCTAATCTGATCTTAGACTAAGAATGAACTCCGTATGCCTAAGTCAACCCACGAAACGAGCGTGCGGGTGCTCCACCAGCCAAAGGGGCAGGATGCGTAGGTCGAGGATCGGTCGGGTCCCCCTCTGCGTGCTGCCAATCCTGCTATCGTAACCCTCAGTCTGATCTGATCTTAGACTGGGAATAAACTCCGTATGCTTAAGCCAACCGACGAAACGAGCAGGTGGGCGGGAGGGCACTTTGTCGGCCAGAGAGATAGGAAGCGTAAGCCGTGAATCGATAGGGTGGTAGGTGGGTTTAGGCACATCTTCATATTTTTGCCATGCCAATGCCATTTTTATGGCTTGTAAATTCGTACAATGGTCCCTTAAGCCTTCATGTGAACTTTCATGGCAAGACGACTCGTTTTTTATTTTTCATGATTTTTGAAACTTTTTACGGTTCGGGATTCTTTAAAATTTTTTCAGACGGAGTTTTATCCCCAAACGTGGTAGACGTGATCCTTGTATTTTTGTTGGCATGCACAAAAAACTTTAGATAAAAACTCAAAGTGTACAAGATTTTGTGACCATTTGAAAAAAATGTCCCCATTTCTAACACTTTAATGGCTACTGGCAGCAAATCTGTAAAATATCAAATGCTCTTTAAGGGGGTGTGTGTTCTTGAGGTTTGATGAGGAATAGGGGGCCAATATAAGGGCCAATTTCCAGCACCCATCACACATCATGTGCACACACCCCCCGGCCCCCCTCAATCATCGGAACCCAATGCAGTCGGTCAGGTTCACCGACGATGCTTCGGTGATGGTGCCCCGAGTGAAAAAAAATGTGGCACCAGCACAAGCCCAAGCCCGAGCTCAGCATGTGCTACCAAAACCCTTGGTTTGATCCGATCTTAGACTTGGAATGAACTCGTATGCCTAAGTCAACTCACGAAACGAGCGTACGGGCACTCAGTAGGCCAGAAGGGTAAGACGCGCAAGCCAGGGATCGGCTAGGTCCCCTTCTGCGTGCTGTCGATCCTGCTGCCGCAACCCTCAGTTCGGTCTGATCTTACATTGGGATTGAACTCCGTATGCCTAAGCCAATCGTCGAAATGAGCAGGCGGACAGGCACTACACCGACCAGAGAGGCAGTATGAGCAAACCATGGATCGATAGGATGGTAGGTGGGTTTAGGCACATCTTCATATTTTTGCTATGCCAATGCCATTTTTATGGCTTGTAAATTCATACAATGGTCCCTTAAGCCTTCATGTGAAGTTTCATGGCAAGACGACTCGTTTTCTATTTTTCATGATTTTCCAAACTTTTTATGGGAATGAACTTCATATGCTTAGACTGGGAATGAACTTCGTATGCCTAAGTCAACCCACGAAACGAGCGTGCGGGCGTTCAGTCAGCCAGAGGGGCAAGATGCGTAAGCCAGGGATCGACCGGGTCCCCTTCTGTGTGCTATCGATCCTTTTCTGTAACCCTTGGTCCCATCTGATCTTAGACTGGGAAAGAACTTCGTATTCCTAAGCCAATCGACGAAATGAGTGGGCGGGTGGGCACTATGCCGACGAAAAAGGCAGGATGCGCAAGCCATGGATCGATAGGGTGGTAGGTGGGTTTAGGCACATCTTCATATTTCTGCCATGCCAATTCCATTTTTATGGCATGTAAATTCATACAATGGTCCTTTAAGCCTTCATGTGAAGTTTCATGGCAAGATGACTCGTTTTCTATTTTTCATGATATTTGAAACATTTTGCAGTTCTGGATTTTTTAAAATTTTTTTAGAAGGAGTTCTGGCCCCAAACTTGGTAGACTTGATCCTTGTATTTTTTTTGGCATGCACAAAAAAATTCAGCTAAAAACTTGAAGTGTACAAGATTTTATGACCATTTGAAAAAAGTGTCCCCATTTCGAACAATTTAATGGCTACTAGCAGCAAACCTATAAAATCTCAAATGCTCTTTAAGGGGTGTGAGTTCTTGAGGTTTGATGAGGGATAAGGGGCCAATATAAGGGCCAAGTACCAGCTCCCATGGCACTTCATGTGCGCACACCCCCCCGACCCCCCAATCGTCGGAACCCTAATGCCATTGGTCAGGTTCTCCGGTGATGCTCCGAAGATGGTGCCTCGGGCATAAAAAAATGCAGCACCAGCACATGCCTGAGCCCAGCTTCTGCTGCTGCAACCCTCGATACAGTCTGATCTTAGACTGGGAATGAACTCCGTATGCTTAGACAGGGAATGAACTCCGTATGCCTAAGTCAACCCATGAAACGAGCATGCAGGCGCTCAGCCGGCCAGAGGGGTAGGATGCTCAAGCCAAGGATCGACCGAGTCCCCCTCTGTGTGCTATCGATCCTGCTGTCACAATCCTTAGTCTAGTCTGATCTTAGATTAGGAATGAACTCCGTATGCCTAAGCCAACCGACGAAACGAGCGGGCAGGCGGGCGGGCACTACGCCGGCCAGAGAGGCGGGATGCGCAAGCTGTGGATTGATAGGGTGGTAGGTGGGTTTAGGCACATCTTCATATTTCTACCATGCCAATGCTATTTCTATGGCTTGTAAATTCATACAATGGTCCCTTAAGCCTTAATGTGAAGTTTCATGGCAAGACAACTCGTTTTCTGTTTTTCACAATTTTTAAACCTTTTTACAGTTCGAGATTTTTTAAAATTTTTTCAGAAGGACTTTTTGCCCCAAACTAGGTAGACGTGATCCTTGTATTTTTCTTGGCATGCACCAAAATATTCAGCTAAAACCTCGAAGTGTACAAGATTTTGTGACCATTTGAAAAAAGTGTCCCTATTTCAGACACTTTAATGGCTACTGGCAGCAAACCTGTAAAATCTCAAATGCTCTTTAAGGGGGTGTGAGTTCTCGAGGTTTGATGAGGGATAGAGGGCCAATATAAGGGCCAAGTACCAGCACCCATCGCACATCATGTGTGTACACACCCCGCCCCCCCAATCGCCGGAACCCCAATGTCGCCGGTCAGGTTCTCCGGTGATGCTCCGGCGATGGTGCCCCAGGCGAAGAAAAACGTGGCACCAGCACATGCCTAAGCCCAACATGTGCTGCCACAACCCTCGGTCCGGTCCGATCTTAGACTGGGAATGAACTTTGTACGCTTAGACTGGGAATGAACTTCGTATGCCTAAGTCAACCCTCGAAACGAACATGTGGGCACTCAGCCGGCCAGAGGGGCAGGATGCGCAAGCCGAGGATCGACCGGGTCCCCCTTTATGTGCTGTCGATCCTACTAGTACAACCCTCGATCTGGTTCAATCTTAGACTAGGAATGAACTCCTATGCCTAAGCCAACCGACGAAACAAGCGGGCAGGCGGGCGGGCACTATGTCGGCCAGAGTGGTGGGATGCGCAAGCTGTGGATCGATAGGGTGGTAGGTGGGTTTAGGCACATCTTCATATTTCTACAATGCCAATGCCATTTTTATGGCTTGTAAATTCAAACAATGGTCCCTTAAGCCTTCATGTGAAGTTTCATGGCAAGATGACTCGTTTTCTATTTTTCATGATTTTTAAAACTTTTTGCATTTGGGATTTTTTAAAATTTTTTCAAAAGGAGTTTTGGCCCCAAACTTATTAGACGTGATCCTTGTATTTTTGTTGGCATGCACAAAAAAATTCAGCTAAAAACTCGAAGTGTACAAGATTTTATGACCACTTGAAAAAAGTGTCCCCATTTTAGACACTTTAATGGCTACTGGCAGCAAACCTGTAAAATCTCAAAATGCTCTTTAAGGGGGTGTGAGTTCTCTAGCTTTGATGATTGATAGGGGGCCAATATAAGGGCCAAGTACCAGCACCCATCGTACTTTATGTGCACATACCCCCCCGGCCCCCCCAATCGTTGGAACCCCAATGCTGTCGGTCAGGTTCTCTGACGATGCTCCGATGATGCTCCGATGATGCTGCCTTGGGCGAAGAAAAATGCAGCACCAGCACATGCTCGAGCCCAGCTTGTGCTACCACAACCATCAGTTCGATCTGATCTTAGACTGGTCTGTATGCTTAGACTGGGAATGAACTTTGTATGCCTAAGTCAACCCATGAAACGAGCATGCAGGCGCTCAGTCGGCCAGAGGGGTAGGATGCTCAAGCTGGGGATCAGTCGGGTCCCCCTCTGCATGCTACCAGTCTTGCTACCGTAACCCTCAGTCTGGTCTGATCTTAGACTGGGAATGAACTCCGTATGCCTAAGCCAACCGACGAAACAAGCGGGTGGGCGAGCACTACGCCAGCCAGAGAGACGAGATGTGCAAGCCGTGGATTGATAGGGTGGTAGGTGGGTTTAGGCACATATTCATATTTTTGCCATGCCAATGCCATTTTTATGGCTTGTAAATTCATACAATGGTCCCTTAAGCCTTCATGTGAAGTTTCATTGCAAGACGACTCGTTTTCTGTTTTTCATGATTTTCAAAACTTTTTACGGTTCGAGATGTTTTAAAATTTTTTCAGAAGTAGTTTTGGCCCCAAACTAGGTAGACGTGATCCTTGTATTTTTGTTGGCATGCAAAAAAAAATTTAGCTAAAAATTTGAAGTGTACAAGATTTTGTGACCATTTGAAAAAAGTGTCCCCATTTTAGATACTTTAATGGCTACTGGCAGTAAACCTGTAAAATCTCAAATGCTCTTTAAGGGGGTGTGAGTTCTTGAGGTTTGATGAGGGATAGGGGGCCTATATAAGGGCCAAGTACCAATGCCCATCGCACATCATGTGCGCACACCCCCCCGGGCCACCCCAATCGCCGGAACCCCAATTCTACCGGTCAGGTTCTCCGACGATGCTTCGGCGATGGTGCCTGGGCGAAGAAAAATGTGGCACCAGCACATGCCTGAGCCCAGCATGTGCTACCGTAACCCTCGGTCCAGTCTGATCTTTGATTGGGAATGAAATCCGTATGCTTAGACTGGGAATGAACCCCGTATGCCTAAGTCAACCAATGAAACAAGCGTGCAGGCGCTCAACCGGCCAGAGGGGCAGGATGCGCAGGTCGAGGATCGATCGGGTCCCTCTTTGCGTGCTGTCGATCCTGCCACCATAACCCTTGGTCTGGTCCGATCTTAGACTGGGAATGAACTCCGTATGCCTAAGCTAACCGATGAATTGAGCAGACGGGCAGGCACTACGTCGGCCAGAGAGGCGGGATGCGCAAGCCGTGGATCGATAGGGTGGTAGGTGGGGTTTGGGCACATCTTCATATTTTTGCCATGCCAATGCCTTTTTTATGGCTTGTAAATTCATACAATGGTCCCTTAAGCCTTCATGCGAAGTTTAATGGCAAGACGACTCGTTTTCTATTTTTCATGATTTTTGAAACTTTTTACGGTTCGGTATTTTTTAAAATTTTTCCAACAGGAGTTTTGGCCCCAAACTTGGTAGACGTGATCCTTGTATTTTTGTTGGCATGCACAAAACAATTCAGCTAAAAACTCGAAGTGTAGAAGAATATGTGACCATTTGAAAAAAGTGTCCCTATACAGACACTTTAATGGCTACTGGCAGCAAACCTGTAAAATCTCAAATGCTCTTTAAGAGGGTGTGAGTTCTCGAGGTTTGATGAGGGATATGGGACCTATATAAGGGCCAAGTACCAGCACCTATCACACATTATGTGCGCAAACCCCCTCGGCCCCCCCAATCGCTGGAACTCCAATGCCACCAGTCAGGTTCTCTGGCGATGCTCCAGCGATAGTGCCCCGAGCAAAGAAAAATGCTGCACCAGCACATGCCCGAGCCTAGCATGTGTTATCGCAACCCTCGGTCCAGTCCGATCTTAGACAGGGAATGAACTCCATATGCTTAGACTGGGAATGAACTCCGTATGGCTATGTCAACCCACGAAATGAGCGTGCGGGCACTCTGCCAGCCAGAGGGGCAGGATGCGCAAGTCGAGGATCGGCCAGGTCCCCCTCTGTGTACTATCGATCCTGCTGCCACAACCTTCGGTCTGATTTGATCTTAGACTGGGAATGAACTCTGTATGCCTAAGGCAACCGAAGAAACGAACGGGAGGGCGGCCACTACGTCGGCCAGAGAGGCGGGATGTGCAAGCTGTGGATCGATAGGGTG